>NW_024755595.1:747500-832500 GCF_018991925.1 Homarus americanus
GCCTACTCGAGTCAGACCACAACACTGTTCAGGTGATACAAGCGATCAGCAGCGTAAGGTGTTTGGAGAGTGAAGGAGGAGGTAAAGGGAGAGCAAGGAAAGTGCAGAGAATAACAATAATAATAATGGTAACAATAATAATAATGAATGCCAGGGACAAATAGGGACAGGACATAACCCCAGAACGAGCGATATATATTCGGCCCCCACTTATTTATTAAGACAAAGTGGAAGGTGCTGTGTAAGAGGTAATAACGGTACCTCCCAAAAAAGGGGAGAGAGAGAGAGAGAGAGAGAGAGAGAGAGAGAGAGAGAGAGAGAGAGGAAAGCTTATCCTGTCTGTTCCTTCAAGGTTTAATCGTCGAAAGAAGGTTGAAATCCGTGTGTGTTTGTGTGTCCGCCCGCCCTGTATATGCGTGCGTGTAATTTCCTCTGGGAACTGTTTGTTTTCTTTCATTTAGTGGCATTGTATTTCTACTGCTGGACAGCGGTAATCATAAGAGTAATAAGAGTAGTGAAAGTAATTATGGGGAGTGATAAGAATTAATGTTGTGTACTACCGGACGAGACGCTGGTGAGTCAGCTCGTGTCTTAATGAGGAACAAGGCGTGTATAGTATATGCTGAATTCGCTTGACGTTCACCCAGGCCCCTGGACAATAACATACGGCAGTACCCAGCAACTGATCGTCCTAAACACACCAGAGGCTGTCCGGTCCAAGCCAAACCTGCAACACGTAAGAGTGAAAATATTGTGTATCATTGTGAACTTGAAGAATATTAATTGAGTAACTTCTGACGATATGCAACTTATGTTGTGTTTACTATTAAGATAATGTACTCACTTATGCTAATATTAGGTGAATGTATTCATATATGATATGTAACTGAACCTTCACTTTCCCTCTTGTAAATTGATTATTTGTATTTGACAGGTTTGACCGAAATAAACTGTATCGAATTGACTAAGCAAGTTAATCTCTTTACCGGGAGTTCATGGTATTCATTCTGCTTTTGTACAACATAAGTTACTGTCAACACACTTGCTGCAGTAGTATTGCCATATATGTGTTCCTGCCAATTAATCGATTCTCTGTAATACCTGATAAACTTGCATCATTGTCTCGCCCATTTGTCGGAAAGTTGGAGACTTTTCCCCTACCAAAAAATTGCGAGCTGTTGATGCGGCGCACGTGTCACACTCATGGCTACTAAGATAATAACATCTGCTAATGCATTACGTTGTATGTAGTTTCTGTACAAATAATAAAACATAAAGGACAATACAATTTTAAAAGCACAAAGTGTTAAATGATCACAAGGGCAAGAATAACCATTTCTTCGATCATTCTTGAAGCTCACAGAGATCCTTCTGCAGCTCTTCACAGTCTGCCTAGTTCTTAATTTCCCGAAATAACTTGGCGTCATCCGCAAACATCCGTAAGGAGGAATGTACAGCTTCAGGCATGTCATTTATGAAACAAATAAGCAGTAGCGGGCCCAATAAACTGCCCTGTGGTACCCAGCTTGTGACGGATACACATGATGCTTTCGTGCCATTTATCACCACACACTGCTTGCAGTCAAAGAAAAAGTCTCCGATCCACGCTAGGACATTTCCCGAATCCCATACCCTTCCAGTATAATTTTCAGCCTTTCATGGGGTACACTGTCGAAAGCCTTGGCAAAATCTAGGTATATAATGTCGATATTACCACCCTGTTCCAGAATTTGGGTACAAGTATCCAGTGATGGTGGGTACAGCGGTAACACTCATAACTCTCACCAATATGTCAAGGGTTCGAGCCTCGGCCCGGACACACGTGAGAAGGGTGTTATCCAGTGTGACCCGAACTACCAAACACCACAGGTAGGTCCCGGTTTCCTCCTGTACTTGCACTGGATAGACCGCCCAAACGGCATAAAACCGTTTTGGCAGTCCTTTACAAGGTTGTTTCGTAGTAGGTGTTCCATAATGGCATCTCTTATACTGCCCCCCCCCCCCCAAGGGTACTTTACATACTATACCGGTTAGGCTCACGGGTCTATAGTTATTCGTGGAGTGACGATCGCCCTTCTTGGAGATAGGACTCACATAAGCCATTTTCCAATCATTGGGGACTTTTTGCCCATCCAGGCATTTACAGAACAGGATCTTCAAGGGTTCAAAAAATTCGTTGCACAACTCTCTTACACTCTGGGATTCACCAAGTCTGGACAGTGTTAGTAACCAGGGGAAGTGTTATCACCACGTACAATTGTGCGTGCTGGCCACATGTTTAGTGAAGAGACTGTTTACAACTCAAATAGCTTACTAAGCGAGATGGAACTGGTAGCAGCTGTGTGACAGCGTGAGGGGCAGACTATCGCCTTCTACTGTAGAGGCAACATCTTGATTCTCGTCAGCCAACATCTTCCTGCAGGACATTATATTTGTTCTCGTTGGCCTAACCCAAGACCCGAAAAAGTGAATGTGATTGTGAACTATTAAATCCTCTGAGAACTCTAAATAACATTAATAAGTGTATTTATGTACTGTGTATTGATCATATTATTCAAACTGTGTGTCCTGATGTGTAACACAACAGGAACTAGAAGTTTGATTGATTGATGGTTTGAAACAGTTTATTTAGCCAGAAAAACACAGATGCAGAGATGATAATAATAACAATATTAGCATGGCTGAGCCAGTGAGAACCAGAGCTCTCTTGTAGGCACTTCATATATACTGTACATTTATCTCAAGGAAATATTTTGTAAAATTTAGTATCATCTGGAATAGTACACATAGCATGGTGGTCATAAGAACATTTCAGAATGGTACCATGGTTACCACTTAGATATTTATTTATTTTATTTATTTATTTATTTTTATTTTTTTTTATTCTTTTACATTTATATTATAAGTATATACATAAGTTACAGCGGGATTGAAAAACATAAATATAATGAGGGAAGCAGTACAACATGGGTTGTATTAAGGTTGAACACGAGGACAGAGCTGTCAAGATTATGTCTAGTTGGCAAATATATTTTTTGCAATGTAAATTTCTTATATATCTTCATGATAATTTCTGATACAGTACAACGATTTTGATGGTACAATAAAAGCAGGCATATAGAGTAGGTGTTACAAGAAATATTAATACTAAGACAATAGATATTTTTTATGAGATGATTTAAGGGAAGGGAGCGTAGTCTTTGCTAGGATGGGTGGAAGTAAGTTGTTCCACACCTTCACACCATGATATTTTATGGAGGTCTGGGACTGAGAGGAGTGCATGGGAGGTGGTCTTAGTAGCTCTTGGTGCCTTAAGTTGTATCTCTGATTATTCCGGAACTGGAAATGATTGTTGTCAAGCAAGTGATTGACAGATTTGTAAACAAAGAGGGCACAGCAGTAGGTGTTAATATCCTCGAATTTTAAAATTTTCAATTTAACAAATTGTTCGTTTGTGATGTTTTTTTTCAAGTAGGTCATTGTCCGTACGACTCTCTTTTGTGCAGTAACCAGGGATTGGGTTTTTGAAAAGCCAGAGGCCCCCCATAGTGTGTGACAGTGTATCAGGTGTTGGTAAAAAAATCATAATAGATTTCTTTCACTGCTGTAAGAGTGAGTGACTGTCGAGTGTGGTACATGATATCGCACTGTTTATTGACTTTAATGTGAATGGCTTGTATGTGGTTTCTTCAGTTAAGTTTCTCATCAACAATAACTCCAAGGAATTTAGTATTCTGTTCGCGTTTGAGGTCTGTATTACCAAGGTACAGGGGGTTCAAGTCTGGAGGTAAGTTTTTCCTTCCGTGAAAGATAGTGTAGTGGGTTTTTTCGAGGTTTAAGGTCAGTTTATTACGTATTACCCAGGTCCTGACTTTAGTCAATTAAGTGTTCATAGTTCTCATCAAGGAATGGAGGTCTGAGTTGCTGGCATAGAGATTACTATCGTCTGCAAATAAGTTGTATTTTATGAGTGTGCTGGATTGGACTGCAGTATATCATTATGTACAACAAAAACAGTACTGGGAGAAAACTTACTATGTGTTGTGCAGTCTCTTTTTACTTGGTAAACTATGGTGTATTTAATATGAAGAAACGTCTTTATGTATAAACAGTAAACCACGCACACACACTCGATGTTTACGGTTTAATGATATCAGTAACTGACGTTTACTCATACGTTTGGCAAAGCAACCACCAGGTGGGCCAGACAGACTAGCCTACCCCTATTGCGGTGTACCGTCTCACGTACGGTTAGTGTGGTGCGACAGTGTGACCAGAAGGAGTAAAGCAGTTGCGTGTAAGTAAAAATGGCTTAACAATTAGATCATTAACATATAAATTTTTTATTTGATGATGTTACATCGGCCTTTACTGCATATGTATATTATAACACAAAGTGAGTCTTGCTTAACATAAAACTAGATAAATTTCAACTTGATACTGTCAATTGTAAAAGTGCAGTAAATATAGTCATCAGATTGACGTAAAAAACAGAACATTTTACTGCGCCAAGATTTAGAGAGACACAATGACCAAGAAAATACGAAAGGACTCGGAGCCAGTGTGCCATGATGACTACACTACAATACACGGGTGATGGGATGCTGCTTGACTGTTTCAGAATGTTGCTCTATAGCGGAAGAGCAGCCTATCACTACCCTCAACTGTCATTATCAGATTAACTACCTCTCTCCCTATACCCAGAACAGTTATCATATTAAGGTACTGTTAGCACTCTACGCCAGCAGGGAGCATTTGGACCAATGCACTGACTGCGGTATTCCCAAAGGCCCTGTATAAAGGCAGCCCACAGACCAGGACAACTCCCCCCCCCACGTTCTCTCTCCTCATCCGGATCCTCTGCTCATCAGGACTCCACAGCTTTTAGTTAGTTTAACAAATTTATTGACAAAGCTTGTAGTACAGTTTGCCTATTCTAAGTAATTCAGTCAGGTCTTGACACTGAGGGTGGTATCACTTCTCACTGCCACGCAGGACAGAGGTTCATACACAAAGAAATACATCATATTCATTAACAGCTATAAATGTATAGAGGTCAGATTCATATGGGTAATGTCACTGTTCACTGCCATGCGGGACAGAGGTTCGTACACAAAGAGATGCATCATATTCATTGACAGTACATATACATATATGTACACACACACATACACATATACATACTGTACATATACATACATACATACACATATACATGTACCTGTATATATAGGTCAGTGGATCACATACATTGGAGTCGTATTCTAATTGAAGACTAATCAGTGTGGGCTAGCAAATTTGGGATAAACAGCAAGAATGTCCTCAAGCGCACCTGATTCAATGAAGTAATTACATAGTTCAAGATACAATAAGTCAGGTGGCCTGAAGTCTTTGACAGTGTCGCATTCAATAATATAGTGTTCAAGTGTATGCTTTAAAGGTTTATCACAAAGTTTACATGCTGAGTGTTCCGGTATGGGTACAGCGTTACTAACTTGCCAGATGTGTCTGTATCCTAGCCTAATTCTGGCCACGACCACATCACATTGTCTGGTTTTGTCCTTATGCTGGCCATACCGGTACCTCTTGTCACAAAATTTGTCATATTTACTAATGCTACAACTGTCAGGTCTCTCTGCATTTCTCACTTCTTCTAGATCAGAGTTCATGATTCTGACTTGAATGTTTTTAATTACAGCATTGGACAGACCAAGGTCACGGTCAACATTTTCTTTCTTACATGCCTCATTGGCCAGTCTATCAGCACGGTCATGATACCTGATTCCAACACGGGACTGAGTCCACACAAATTCGATACGAAAGTTTTTCTCATTGGCAGTTATCACATTCCTTTTAATATCACATACAACTTTAGACATAGAGCCTGATGGGCTGTTCATTTATTTCAAAGCACTTTGAGAGTCACAGAATATCACCCCACCTTCATTTTCTTTGAGGTAGTCTGTGGCTAAGTAGATTCCAGTTCGTTCAGTTTGTGTTGTGTTGGCCCAGTTGTTCAGCCTCCACAGCTCATACAGCGCTGCACCGTCAACGTCCTACGACTTCTTTGTCATTCTCTCAGGAACCCCTTTCAACCCCCAAGACACCAAGGATTCCAGCAGGTGTAGGTATACAATCACTGTACATGAACAGTGTAGGTATACAATCACTGTACATGAACAGTGTAGGTATACAATCACTGTACATGAACAGTGTAGGTCACACACTTTACAAACACAGATATAGATTCAAGCAGAGGCGGGGTGTACTGATAACAACCGTCTACACTCAGCTGGGTGTCAGTGCTGTGGTCACGACGTGTGTGTGTGTGTACACGAATGCACCAAAACAAGTCCCTAAGACCAAGCATCACCATACACCATCCAGCATTAATACTAAAATAGCAGGTATTATACCAGAGGGTGACACAGTCAGGCACGATGCTGTATTGTTACAACGATGCACTGTCTCATCTTTACTTGTATTAGTCTCAAGAGGAACGTGAGTGAATGACTTTGAGAAGCACGAACTGTCACGACGACTAGAGAGATCGTGGAAGTGACCACTATTATCAATAACAATCTCTCTTGACCTAGTCTGATAGGTATACAGGGGCGACCTTATCATGACTACTGTAGATAAAGAACCCAGTAACAACCAATTCATCGCTGATAAATAGCCTACATCTCTTGTTCTATGAAATAGGATAATAGTCCTCCAGTTCAGCCTAATAATCGATTAACCCGAGATGTTCATCTGGTAGTCACCTGCAGGTTCAGCTGCGGCTTTCCCCCACAGTAAATAATAATAATAACAATAAAAGGACTTTAATACGCACAAGAAGTGGCCACACCCTGTCCTTCCCCCTTACTGTGGTCAAGGACGGGGTGTTGTAGATGGCAGAGCAGCATCCTTGCTGCCATCATATGCACTTAACCTAACCTAATTTTGGTATAGTTTGGGTGTCTTATGATGGTATACGACGTCTTAATGTATACTGTATATGAATTAATCCTCCCCTCGCCCCCCCCTCTCCCATGTGTATGAGGAACTGTAAACATGTAACATATGCGCTTCTCGGGCGTTTGGCAGACTGCCATACGTACCCGTGTTTTCAGCTGTAGGGAGTTGAAACTCTCATCAAAGCTACTCTACTACCGAGCAGTGGTCTTCCTCACCCTGTTGTGTGACAGCATATATGAATCACGTCCAAAAGAGAGTATTTACTAGCGTATAGTCTCCGATCATTGTTGCGAGGCGCGTCTGCCGAGAAGACAGGAGAGCAAATACCAGCATCCTTACTGACATCAGACGTTGGAGCATCGATGCCGACTTAGCCCAGTTCCAACTTCTTTATATTGGCCCTGGCCATGTTGCACCCATAGACGACAGTAGACTGCCAAAACAGCTGCTTTACAAGGACACACTTGAGACAAACCTTAAAATGTCACCCCACCACCGTGATGATTGGTGAAGTATCGTTATAGAGGGCGTAAAAATTTTAGAAATTGATCAACTACATGCGAAGGTAGACAAGCAACAAGCGTCGTAGAGATGCTGCCGCCTCCCGCGAGGAGAGGAGAGAGAGAATTTTTGTAAACATCAGTAGTGTCACAGGTGTGTATTTACAGATGTGGTCGACGCAGCTGTGTTGACAAACTTCACCAACTCGCCAAAACACTACAGAAATGTGAGTACAGTACCGAGGTCCCACCATGTGTGAGTTCACGCCTTTCCATATTTTATCGCCATCAAGTCTGTTTAATGTCACAGTGCCTAATTTTGTGTCACAATATGGTGTTTTCTCTGGTCTGTGGTGGTTCTGTGTTGTCTGATTTATCCGTTTTAAAATTTGACCCTGGCATTGGCTGGCACAATATTTGGTAAGGTAAGGTGAGGGCTTCATCATTTTGTGTAGTATGTTTGTGTGCTGGGACTCCTGTAGATAAGAAAACTAAATAAGGGAGAAGCTATATTGATATACAGGGGTGTATCTGGAGCTGCCTGCCTCTAGACTCCCCATGGTCTTTCATTCCCTCTGTGTGATAAATGCCAATGTACATATAAGTATTTCCTGGCCATAACCTGCCTGGTGCATGAGTAATAATAATAATAATAATAATAATAATAATAATGCTATAATAATAATTTTAAAAATGCTGTAAAAATAACTATAAAAATAATAATAATAATATTACTGTAAAAAATAATAATACAGTATAATAATAATAATAATAATAATGTTAAAGATTCCCTCTTGCATAATCGTCCTGTGTTCTATACTGTTGCCGACACACTGGTTCGTAGGACCGAAAACAATAGAATTGTACTCTGCCCTCCAGTTGTGGTTGCGGGTTAGTTAATAATATTGAAGGTACTGACATTATACAGTACAGTATACATAGTATGTTTCGGATATATGTTTCACTGTGAAAAGCTACAGAAAGATCTCTGAGTTTCATGTATGATCGAAAAAATAGCTGCGAAGATTCAATGTCACGAAATGTCTGCAAGAGCATGCACCTGTGTAGCACAACAGTAAGGAGGCGTATCACATGTCACAACAGGACGAAGAAACTGCATTGAGACAATGCGAAAAGGACCTGGGGTGTGAATGTCGACAAGAAGGAACTTAAGTTCTCGGGCCATTGTGAGAAGAAGGTGAATCAAGCAACGAAACCATATGGTTTATAAGAAGGTTGTTTAGATATCTGGATGGTCCGTCTGTAGTGGATTCCTCCCCTACAAGCACAGAACCTTCTCGAATTTCCCAGCCTACGCCTCCAGCGCCACCTATGGAGCGGGGGCCAACTATCTACCCACGCCTACCCCCGCCTTATAAGACCTGACACCACTGTGACCAGCCTCTTTCTACCCAGTGCCACCTTCAAGCAACACCACCTCCTGCTGCCGCTCCCGCCAGCGACCTTGGCGTCCCTCAAGTCGCGTGTACCTCCTCTGGGCACTCTCACCACCCAGCTCTCTCTACTCAACGCTTATTACCATGCTACCTACCCAGCAATAAGCTGCATTGTACATCCAATACAATATGTATACAGTGAGCACATTGTGAGTTTCCTTTCTCCATCCCATCCTGAGTGTGAACACATACCTCATAACCCCACATGTCGCTCGTCACGGTATTCAAGAGTGAGGTGCTTTCCCGTTTGGAATACTGTCACCGTCTGGTCCCCGAGGTATGATAGACACTGTCAATTGATTGAAAATGTCTAAAGGAGGGCCACCAGACGGGCGCCTGCTCTACGGAACCTCAGATACCCAGAAAGTGTTGTGACGGCACTGAGTGTGAGCTCTTTCAAGACAAGACTTGACCAACACTGGAGCGGGTTCAGGTACATTCAGGAGCCAGTGCATGCCCAGTACTTGCCAACAGTGTGTAACAGAGACGTGACCGATCGCCCAAGGGGCTAACGAGCCGATCAGTGGTGAAGAGGATTGTAAACGTCTTAGTTAAGGACGTTCAGGTTAGGGGCAAGTCGAAGGGAATGATTGAAACCCGTCTTTTGACGCATTCAACATTTATTGATGTGGTCAAAACCTGCAGAGGAGAAAGCGTTCATAATATTACAAGGTGATCCATCTGATACACAATTAGTTAGTCTCACACAATTGTATCTTAATTACAATTTATTAAACATACTGACATAACACAAAGTTCATAACTATTAATCTTGGCTTCGCTTCATTCTGCATTGTCTTATTACTGCAGGTTAGGCCGAAACGAGTAGGCGTAATTAGTCAACAATATTTCAGTACCGAGGGGTATGCCATCACTTAGGCTGTACTTACAAGTGCGGGTCAATGCAGATCAGTATGGTATTCCAAGAGAAAACAGTATTGCGTAAATCGTCCCAGCACAAATTCTCGGACAGGAGAAGGCTGGTCTTCACAGCATCATAGAGAAATCCGACTGCGAGAGAGATTTAGGAGTAATGATAAGTAGGAACCTTAAGCCAAGTAAACAATGTGTTTTTGCTCGTAACAAGGCTAATAAAGTACTTGAGTTCATACAAAGGAGTGTTAGTTACAAGACTAGCGAGGTCATCCTAAAACTGTATCTTGCGCTTGTGAGACCTCACTTGGATTACGCAGTTCAGTTCTGGTCACTATTACAGAATGGATATAGAATTCTTGGAAAGAATTCAGAGGAGAATGACAAGACTAATCCCGGGCATTAGGAATCTTGAGGATAGAGACAGGTTAAGGCATCTTAATTTGCACTCCCTCGAGAGACGTAGAGAGAGGGGCGACATGATAGAGGTGTATAAGTGGAAGTCAGGGCTAAACAAAGGGGACATTACAAAGGTACTCAAACTATCCAACCAGGAGCGAACTCGTAACAATGGTTTTAAATTAGACAAATTTAGATTTAGGCGTGAAATAGGTAAACACTGGTTTGGAAACAGAGTAGTGGATGAATGGAACAAGTTACCAAATATCATCATTAACTCGAATACGCTGAATTGCTTCAAACATAGGTTGGATGCTCATATGAGCAATAGGGGTTGGGTGTAAATGGGACTGGCCAGTATGGGCCAATAGGCCCGCTGCAGTTTCCTCCATTCTTATGTTCTTATGTGACGGCACCGAGTGTGAGCTCGTTCAAGGCCAAACTTGACCAACACTGGAGCAGGTTCCGATATACTGTATTCTGGAGCCAGTACTTGCCAACAGTGTGTAATAGAGACGTGACCGACCTCCCAAGCGGCCAACGAGCCGATCTGTGGCGAAAATGCTACAGGTAAAAGTAAAAAGTGTCAATGCTCCATATTCAGAGCTACACCACAAAATTGAGTAGGGAAGGAAAGTTATGAGTCTGTGGACATAAAATATAAAATATCAATCTGGAACGTGTCATCAAGACAGCCTAAACAATAAAGCGATATTTTGCAGTTAACTAAATACTGTATGTAATTTGTCTAGTACAATACTGTACATAATTATAATCACTGTATAATATTCGTAAATAATATTATTTATAAATGAAAATATGACCAAAACAATATATATATATACAGTGGCGGCTCGTGAAAAATAAACTGGAGGGACTGCAAGCCTCACACAACAGTAGGTGACCTACCTCAGGTATGAGTTGTAGTTGATGTCCACTAATTCCCAGGGCATGGTAGTAGTGATGGACCAGTATTAATTGAAAATAAAGTCCGCGTGTCTGCTCTTCGATGTAGCAAAATTGTTTATTACTATTTCATTAAAATCCTTTATTTCTGTTATCATTTTATTTTCAATGGATATCACTGCTAAAGCAGACAGTCTGTCATTCACCATGGTACTGCGCAAAAAAGTTTTAATTCTCTTCAAAGTTGAAAAGCACCTTTCTGCTTCTGCCGTTGTCATTGGAGTTGTTATTAAAATTTTCAGCAACTTGACAGTGTCTGAAAATGTTGACTGTAGATTATTGTCATTCATCATCTCCAACAAGTCTATGAGACTTTCTGATTTACACAAAGCACGATTTAACCACACCGTCCACACGCAATGTAAACACGAGACTGAGCTGCTTCAAGTGCGGCGGCGGCGGCGATAACAGACATCAATCGTACAGCATTGACAGCAACTATGAAAGTAACTTAAATTTTGGTCTGATTTTAATGAAAATTCACTTAGCAACGTATTGAAAATAATTAAATAACATATAAAATGATATATTTGTTGGTAGTGTATTATTCAGCTGTCTCTCTAAAGGAATCATACGCCTGGCAGTGAGTGTCTGAGGGGACTGCAGCTCTGCAGCCCTATGCACGAGCCGCCACTGTATATATATATATATATATATATATATATATATATATATATATATATATATATATATATATATATATATATATATATATATATACAGTATATATATATATATTATATATTTGATGGGAATGAAGTTCCTGACTGACCTGGCAACCCTAATTACGGCTCGCACAGGGTTGCCAGATGGCCGTTTCCACGGCCAAAGTTCTCTAATTAGGCCGTAAAAAACTTCGCCTGGCCGTGATGGTCACGCCCAAATTATTTGGCCGTATTTTGTAAAACACGTGTTAATTCCTCATCTCGTGGATTTTGAAGAAAAGTCTAGCACATTTTCAAATTTCACAATGAAAATGCTGGCTCAGTGACCTTGTAGTGGATTTCTCCCCTACAAACGCTGTTTGTCCCTGAGTAGCCGACCCTACGAATTCCCCAGTGATGCCTCGTGGTCTGGGTCAACCAGCGCCGCCTTACATGACGGAGGTCAACTACTAAGCCACGCCTACCTCCGCTATTTAAGACCTGACCTCGTGGTGACCTCGCTCTTCTTCTAGCTACAGCCACAGCAAGCAACACCACCTCCTCCGCCACTGCCTGGCGGCCCTCGCTCCCGCCGGCGAGCATGGCGACCCACAAGCTGTCCTCCTCTGAGCACCCACACCAACCAGCTCTCTCTACATCACGCTTGTAACCATGCTGCCTTCCCAGCACCAAGCTGCATTGTACATCCAATACAACATGTATACAGAGAGCACATTGTGAGTTTCCTTTCTCCATCCCATCCTGAGTGTGAACCCAAACATAACATACCCCACAACCTCACCTTGTCATGACCTCACCTAATCAGTGACCTCACCTCTTCACATATTTACGTGACCTACTGAGCTGACTGATCTTTCTAGTTACTACCTTAGTTGTTAGTTCTCATATTTGAGTTGTTCAGGCTGAACGTGTCCAACATATGGGTTAAGCTTCATAGCTTACAAAGCCATCTGAGTTACTTTCTGAAATTCCGAGTGCTAGTTTTCAAAATGTCCACTAGTAAATGGAAAGGGTCCTACGACAGTGGTAGAAAATATAACAAACAAGGGGACGATGACTAACTAGACGTTTTTGCTGACGCCAACTGGTGTTATCATGCTCCACCACCATTTCAGATTAAGGTAAATCTTCACTGTAGATTATAGATATTATTTTAGGTAATTATTGGGCTCTCAATTCTAAGTGAAAATTTGGTTTTATTACGACATTTTAAGTGGATATTGTAGGGTATACTTTTATTTTGTGCGGATTGCAAAAATAGCCTTGTGCTTCCCATCCAAAAAGTTTTGGCCGATTTGGCCGTGAGATGGCGTGAAGTTGGCCGTGAAGCTTGTCGTACATCTGGCCGTGAAGCTCGTCGTACATCTGGCAGGTTGTTTTGTTTACATCTTGACACCTGAGTCCTGGGCCCTGACCTGACCAACACTGTGCACTGTCTGGTGTATTTATGAGTATAGTACAGTACTTACTATACTGTATATTGATTGCTGCAGAAGAACCTGAAAAGGAAGTCGTTAGGAATTATCACCTGGGAAAAACGAAGGAAAGAAGAAATGAGAAAATACTTCGTGAAGTACACCAAATTCAGTCTTTATGAGTGTGCTTCTCGCTTACACTTTGGCTGCTGAACTACCTGGAATGAATAGTTTCCTAGCATTGACACTAACCCTTGGTGATAGAGAACCTTACCCAGGCCACGATTTTGGTTTGGAGATTTGCTAGCATAGTTTAAAGCATGTTTCTCTGGACTACTGTATAGCAGTTGAAAGTGCATGTACACTTGTATACAGTATACTACGTAAATGGTAATCGGGGTTTATCTAATCATATCCAAAATTAGGTAAAATCCCAGAGGAGGTCTGCCAAAAGGTACATGTACCCTGTATTCTGGATTATCAACTTGTGAGAAGGAACAAAACTAAAAAAAATTAATAAGGAAAACTAACGTAGTACTTGATGAGGAAGGTTCAGCCTTAGTACCAAGTTCAGGAAATTTGTGTAAAGAATATAGTTCTCTTATCTTGAGACTGACAAAACATGCTGGTGAAATGCATTTTGTGTAATTCACTTACGTTTTTTTTTTTTACAACTTCTACCTCTGAAGGAGCTGGCTGTCCTTGATTTTCTATAATCTATATCCATGAAATGAAGGAAACTGAAGTCAGTATCCTTACCATTATCACTGAAAAAGTCAAGTAGGTATGAGGCAAGTTTCTCCCATGTAACTACTGATGCTTCTGAAGATCAAGGAATGGACTGGTCCTCTGGGTAGCACAAAATGCAAGATGACCGAGAGCTGATCTGTGTGTAACAACACATCTGATGTCGAGTACGTACGGTATAGATGCTGAAAAGTACTCTGAATGGCCAGTGGGGTCTTTTGTGTCAGCAGTGCAATGAATTATACAGAAATGGATGAAAGTCATACATATACTGTATATTGATAATAATATACATGAGCTATTATGACAAAAAACTCTTTTTGCATGATATTAATATATAGTAATATACTTCCTCTTTGCACCACTGTAAGTATTACCATCACTTGGTCTTCTTGGAATCCATTGTTAGGGTAAAAAAATTAATTAAAAGTCTATGAAGTCAGCACGAACTCTGCATATTTCCCTATTAAGGTCAGTAATGCTTTTGCACTTCATCTTGCATTGGTTTTAAGGTGGTGTGTTGCAAGGGGCAAATATGAAACTGAAATCTTGACTTTTGAATCACAGAATTTTGAGTTTTTGCTGAACAGTGTTTGAAACAATATTTACATACAGTGCAGTAAATAATATAATATAAATTTATGCATTTTGATTATTTTGAAGTATTTCATAAGACCTGTTTTGAATTTTTATTCCATTACATTGCATAATGATATGATGTGTTTTATTATAACATGAGGATCTTAGCATGGTCAAGTTATGTTAATTATTATTGACTCTTTCAAGCAATACTCTCTGTTGATAAAGAATTTACGTATATGATTTTACAGTTGTAGAATACAGTACTGTACAGTATTGGATAATTGGCTAAAAACTCCTTAAAATGTATTTTTTTCTGTTCTATTTCAAATAGAAATAATGTACAGTGATCCCTCGGTTAACGAACGCCTCGGTTAACGAGATTTCGGTTGACGATTTACCTTCCATAAGATTCTTAACTTCGGTTAACGAGCAATCCCTCGATTAACGAGTTTTTTACGAGCCGACCTCAACATGTTTTCGCTTGCATTTGGCGGTCCACCAGCTGTAGTATTAGTCCGCCAATACAGTAATCGGTTTTAGGGCTTAAATTCCTTACTATTTTAGTAAATATCAAGAAGTTTATACTATTCAATAATTTTAAAAGTTTAATATTAAATTTTTTAGTAATTTTAACAATTATTGAACATAATTGAAGGTAAAGAAACTAGTTTCATGCGCGCCATCCAGCCTGGCAACACACCAAACAGGCGCCAGTCTCTCTCTCTTTTCAGTGGAGGTAACATCTTGCTTGAGACTCTCTTCAACTAAATGCTTTTTTCTGTGTTTGCATGTAAATTATTGGTCATTTTGAAATTTAATTTACATATTGACAATATATAATGCAGTGCAGTGTTGTTTAAGGAAAGTAATCTTGAATTACACCAAAAGAACTAAAATTTTATGGGTGAAATGGCGCCATGGGGTGACTTCTCTTCCACCCCAATGCCTTCTCTTCACCCTTCTCCTCCACCCCTATTCTAATTCCCATCATCATCATCATCATCCAGGAGCCTTCTACATACACACCTCAAAGTAAGTTTATTTTTCTACCTTTTTTGTTGAATTTAGGCAATTTTCGGTGAGCTGGAACCAATTACTCAAAAACCCATTGAAACAATGGTTTCGGTTAACGAGCATCCTGCTGGAACGGATTGTGCTCGTTAACTGAGGGACCACTGTACAGTACTGTGCGGGTAGTACAGTACTGTACATGTACAGAGGGGTATATTGATTACTATATACAGTAAGGGAAAATATGCCTAAGGTTAGAGGATGTGCTCACCAACCTCAGAATGAAATAAATCAAAGTTTTTTATCACTAAAAACCTAATTTTAAGTTGTAAATTAAAGCAAACAAGTGAAATAATTGTTAATATAAAAGCTGCATTTATTGTATGGTATTATGTTAGCAGTCTTTTTACCTAAGAACATTATATATCAATACATTTGTCATTATGTAAACAAGTACAGTATTAACTTTTATTTGTTCTTGGCAGGCAGGTGACTAAAAAGCAGTTGATATCATGTGGATTGCTTGCAGTGGCTTGTATCGGAGTTATTGCAATAGGCCTTGGTGTTGGTAAGTACACAGTATCTGTATACAGTACAGTACAATCCTGTACTGTACAGTGCTTCTACCTGTACTGTACTTATGTACATAAGAATGAAGCATTAATCTGAACTTACTATTTAATTTTTATATGGCTTCAAATATTTTTTAACTACGTACAGGTAATTTATTTTATCAGAATACAGTACAGCATATTTTACTGTAAATGCATATGGATAATGTTCTCTTTATACTGTACTGTATAGATGGAGGGACAAAAACACCTTGAAAGTTGGGGGAGCCATAAAGCAGATGCTCAGTGCAAGAATGCTCTATGAAATGCTTGATAAGATCAGAACCATAAATGTAACTTTTTTGATCAAAGAAAAAATAAGATACAGTACACTAAAACCTCCACAGTTTCTCATAATTCATCTACTTTTAAGAATCCCTCGCTTCAAAGTTTGCATAAGCAAGCTGAAATTGCATAAAATGAACAACTATATACTGTATAGTTTGCATTTACGCGGTTTTTGTTTACACGTTTGGTCATTTACGCGGTGCTTTGCCAGAATGAAAATGCTTTAATTACGCGGTAAATTTGGTCATTTATGCGGCGAGCGGCTGGAGAGGTCCAGACCGCCGCGCCATTTTTTACCCATGCGGTCCATTCTTAACCATACGCGGGAAGTGGCGCGGTGAGTGGTGTGCATAAGGCCGCTCTTATGTTATCACTGACGTCATATGACGTATCGGATTGTGATTGGGCCACGCATCCTTACCACCCACGCATTCCCTCCGCCGCTAGCTGTGATTGGTCTATTGTAACATGACATGCCCTGCCACCAAAGGGTAGAAGTCGCTGACCTAGCCGGGTCCTGTCTCATTGTTCTCAGTCCGTGTATACAGTTCTCTCTTGTGCCCGCTATTCCCCTCACAACTCACAATGGCTTCCGCGGGACCCCCACCACCAGAGAAAAACATTGAATTACCTGGACCAAGCCATGATAATGTGAAGGAAATCATCGAGTTGGGGGAGAAAATTAAGCTCGTCCTTGACAACGACCCAGACAAGCATCGGTATGAAGTGTCTAATAACCATCTGACGAAAGTTATGGAGCCGTATATCCAGATCTATCTCGACAACATCAATGCTAGTCGTCAACGTAGTATTGAGGACTTCCTCGCCCACAACCCACCACTACCACAGCCAGCCCAAGTCAGTGATAGTAATATTGACAGTGAGGATATGGACTTTGAGGGGTTTGTCTGGGAGGCCCTGCAAACCTCTGTGAGTAGTGAAAGTGATTCACCGGAAGGCAACTAATCTGCCATCTGCCATCCACGTGTGCCGACCCAGCTTTTCTACTAACGTAAGTGTTAAAAAACCTAATATTATTAATTGTGTGTGCGTACCATCATAAAATTAAGATGTTATTTTTACTACAACGTACGTATTGTGTCGGAAAAAGTGGAGTTTGGGGGTCGGCCCAGTCTCTATTTCAATTATAATCCCATATGTTCTGTTATTTCATTTATGTGTTTCTTGTTTTACACGGGCTTTCACAGGTTCAATTGACCGCGTAAATGCAGACTATACTGTAAAAGTAAAATATAGGGATGAATTCCAAAACCTACTGTACTGTACTCTACTCTACTGTGGCCCTGACCAATTTCTACCATTGTTTCAGTAAGTATTGTACCTTATAAAATAAGCTAATGATCATATAATATTAATAATGTAGACATTCCTTGCATTATGGAAGGGATGCATTCTTGAAAAATTGTCTGAAACGAAAAATTCTGTAATGCAAAACCAATTTTCCCATTGAAACCTATTCTATAATGGGAGATGCATTCCTACAGAATATTTTTTAGCAAAAAATACATAATGAAAAACAATTATATAGTACATATGAAAATAAACATTTTTAAACACATTAAATGGAAAATTTATTATTTAATAGAGTACAGCGTACAGTAATACGATGATAATACATAAAATACTTGAAACTAACTCACCAGAAATATATACTCAGAGGGAAAAGACATAGACAGTTTTGCCACTCAGTACAGTATACCGTATGAAATGTTCTCTCATTCTTCTCCCCTTCTGCATGTCTGTAATAAAAATATGTATACATCATATACATACAGTACTGTACTGTACCTGTATTGTACAGTATACTGTAGTCAGATTATTCTGAATTATGAATGTTTCACTGTACATTGCTTTTAAGAAATGGCTGTACAGTAAAATGTATTTAAAAGTGTGGAGTGAGTAAACACTGCTACAAGGAAACAAAAAGTTTAAATATCTTACAAATCTAACCACACATGATCATTTGTGCATAACATAATCCTCCTTGTCCTCATAGCAGGAAGTGAGGCTCTCATGCAAAGTACCATTACTCCTACAGTATTGATGAATATTCCTCTACTTGGTATACAGGATAGTTCTGCAGTATTTGTTGCACTGCACACTTAATCACTTATATCTCAAAAGATGATGATCATTGTTCTACATTTAATTAATATTAAAAGGTTTCTAGTTATTTATAGTGAGATTAATGAATTAATTATCATATGAGATCAATAAATTAATTATCACATGTACCACTTGTCAGGGCACCACCTATTAACTGTTTGGCCATCAGTCTGTTCTTTGTTATGAACTTCATTGTTCAGTGTTAGTAACTTAATATAGAAAGAAACCTGAGAATTTGGAACGGAGATGTCCGGTAAGGTCACACTGGTAACTCCCTTCATACATCCGACCCAGGAAATGAACCCACAGTACAGTGGTAATAGAGAAACATGCTACAGGGTACTACTATACCACCAGCACATCAGTCTTGTGAGTTATGTTACAATGAAGACCACCTTAGATCATTTGTGTTGATGTTAACCTGAACACTGGTGTAGGAAGCTGTCTTGCTCAGAATTTATACTTGACAAAAGTACTGTACTGTAAAAACGTTTAATAAAATAACCTATGAAATGTTTTTCAGGCCTTCAACCAAGCAATAATGATGTCACTCTCAATCAGGTACCTGGACAGGTATGTATCCCAAAGTTCTCTATTCTAAGCTCACATTTTGTGCATTCTCCCTTTTAGCTTCTAATTTCCTTATATTGAGTAAGCTGCCTTTCACTACCTGTCTATACTCAATCAGCTGCATTCTATTAATTATCAGAGTGTGCTTTTCAGAGTCATGAAAGGATAAGGATTAGTGAATACTACAGCTTTCTTGATCTTTCAGTACAACACTTTATTAGATTTTCCAATTCTGTCAAGGCACCTAATATACCCATCATTATCATGTTATGCCCCTTTTCCATGCTTCCTAGCCATGATAACCTAATGGCAGTTCTCCATTGGGCTGAGAAATTAAAAAAAATTACAGTACAGTACTTTGAAATACTATAATGTACAGTACTTGTAATAGCTAAGCATATGGCAGATCACAAAGAACAAGGTTTAATGTATGAGTACATTGAGTCAACCTGTGGTGTGAAAAAGTGGACCACAAGATGACATGGTGTCTTTGAGTACCCTGTAGGGAGCTTTTATTATACTATTATTTTATTGTTCTCAATCAATTTGCAGGAATCACGTGAAAGGTCAGGGTTGTTTGAGGCTTGGGATGATACTCAAGCCAGAATTATCCCAACAGTACCACCACCATCACCAACAGTGCTGGGAAAGTATGGCACAGCAGCTGTCAGTGCTGATGGTGCGCCCTGTGCTCAAATTGCAACGTAAGTTGATTTGGTGTGTAAGATTGCTGTAGTGGTTGACTGTCATATAATGTAAGCAAACGTAGATTCATTTTCGTCAAAAGAGGTATCAGGTATGTTTAAATGTGACTTCATACATTATGAAGCAAGGAGAAGGGTGTTGATCAGTGCCACAGGGTAAGACTAAGGATGTTTGTATGATTCAGTAAAAGAATAGGGATGTTTGTAAGAGTACAGGACTTAATTGAAGGAAGAATAAGGATGAGGATGTTTATAGGTGACTTGGGGTAGAATACATATATTTATCAAAGACAATGGGGAAGAACTGGGATGTTTGTACTTGACTCAGCTTGGGTAAAGACAGGGATGTTTGTAGGCAAGTCACTTTGGGTATGAAATGGGATACATCCCAGACTGTTAAGAGACTTGTGCAACTGGCTTGCTAAGCCCCTTAATCAGCATGTAGAAGAATATCTTTGTATGAAATTTGAAAACAAAATTATGAAATAACCTCATGAAGGTATGTAGGAATATTAATAATAAAAGACAGACAGTTAGGAAGATGAGAGTGATATGGAGGGATATTTTGACTAAGTAATTCAGATGTACTGTTGAGCTCTTGTGTATTTATATTCCATGACCATGCCAGTCACAGAATACTACTGTATAGTACAGTACTGTACTGTTATAGTTTATCTGGCCGCATATTGTCTACAGTTTGCAGAATGTAAATACTGTACAGTATAGACAAATGTGTCCAATTATAATTGAGCTTTAAGATCTGTACTCCTGGTAAATAACTGCCTCTTTCTCTCTCTGAACAGAGAAATTCTTCAAAAGAATGGTAGTGCAGCTGATGCCACCATAGCTGGACTATTTTGTGTGGGGGTGGTCAATACACAGTCAATGGGTCTTGGAGGTGGCTTCTTCATGACATACTATGACCGTGCCACGGGCAAGGCATACTCCCTGAATGCCAGAGAGAGTGCTGCAGCTGCTGCATATGAAGATATGTATCACGGCAATGGGAACTTAATGGAAGTAGGTTAGTAATGGCGCACCCAAATGCAATATTTAACATAACAAAGTTTTGAAAATGATGTAAAAAGTTCATGTCGGGTAAGGAGTGTTGGTGGATGAGGATGTAGTTTGTATATGTGGGAAGCCAATCTGGATTGTGTTATATCTTATGTTCGTATTATATAGTAATGCTGTAGGACTGAAAGTAAAAGCCAATATAAAAGGTTTTAGCTGTAAATAAACAGATTTGTATATACTGACAGTATATGGCTTATTTTATAGTATTGAAAGTGAACACCTTTGATCACATCCACATACCATTTTAATTAACTTGATATTTTTGCATGGTTTAATTTTATCTGCATGACAGTCTGAATCTAGTTTTATGGTCTTATCACACTTCACCTCCACTTATTTACAGTTACAACTCGCTCTCATTGTTTTCAATATTCACCTTTTTGGATGAAAATCAACATGATGTGCCGGTGAAGATGTTAAACCCAGGAGAAGTTTGGGTGCATATCACCTTAACTCATCTCTCATGGAAAGACAAACTCCAATATACTTCAGGACTGCAGTGGTAGATCTGTAAATAAATAAAGGGTATAAATTGCTATCCTCTGATGACTTTATCATCTGAGGTTCGTAAAGGATGTTAATTCCAATTCCAATTTTCTGGCTATGCTAAAACTGATCTCCTTCCTCATTCAGAAAGGAGAACATAATTCCACTTTGCCTCATCTGTAAAAAAATTTAAACTAAAAAATGATTGCAATTTATCAACCCCAAGATAATTAGTTTATAGTTAATTAACTCATGACAATAGTATGATACATCAGCAAAGATGGCAGAAGTTTGGAATTAAATCAGTATGGATGTGTGACCCAATGAAGGGGCCATAAACATCAAGCTACATCCTCAGTGCCCACTCCTTTATGTTTGTTGTTTGCTGAATAATTTTATTATTATTGTTTAGTTTTGTTTAAGTTTTCAAAATTAAATTATTCTTTGTTCCATAATATACAGTACCTCACATATAAAATTTATAATTGTTAGTTATTTGTGTTATACCAGTGGTTCCCAAACTAGGGTAGGGGGATCTGATAAACATATAGTACTGTAAACAATACTGTACTATTGACATTCTTTGTTTTTTATTAGAAAATTTTCAGTAAAATTGTTTAACATTATTTTTGTATACACTATACTGTAGTAGTAGTATACTGTACTGTACTGGGTACTACAATCTTCTCCAGATGCATGAGATATGTGGATAAAATAATTTCGAGTTAGTTGACCCTGAAAGTACAGGTAATATAAATACGAGTACTGTACAAGGTGTAAAATCGATTTTTTTTTTGGGGGGGGGAGACATGAGGGATTGGTAAAAGGCAAAAGAGGGACGTTATGGGAAAAAGTTTGGGAATTACTGTTTTATACCGTAATACATTTTTACACCATATCTGTCAGCATTATGTTTATATCCTGTACTGTACTGTTATTACTTTATATTTTGATTACATCAGCCAAAAGAAGGTGGTGGGCCGACACAAAACCAAGTCTCAAAGGTGAGTGTAAGACTCTCATCAGATCATCGCATGCTGTTGTTTACACTATAGTTTGAGTTGCTAGTTTCAGTTGACTTTGGACTTTTCGCCATCATTTAACGTTCTATGGTAATAATTTTCCACGCTTATATGGGTTTTCGCAAATACCTGATGGCAGCTCTCCATGCTGCATGGCCCGTTGCAGACTTTTTTGTCAGGTTCTTAATGTCATATCTTATAAACTCTCCTTATGTCATTCTTGGCCTACCCCTGGTTTTCCTTCCCTCCACAAATTACCCCTGTAGACTCGACCATCTCCTGACACCAGGTGGTCTCATCCATTCTCTCCACATGCCCAAGCCATTTCAACATAACCATAAGCAAAACTTCACCACTAATATCAATACCTAGCTGCCCTCTTAGCTCTGAACAGGGTCTCCTGTCTTTTATGCTATTGAATGACCTCTTCTCTTCCATGGTTGATGTAACCATTGCAGATTTTTAGCTTCACTAAAGCTAGCATTAATCTGTCCTTACTTATGAAGGCATTGAAAAATGTTCCATTATATCAAAGTCCCTCTTTGCTACCTCCTTTGAATTAGTGACTCAATTATTACCACCATGTGACAGAAGTTCCATTTATGTAGGAAAGTGATATATGCACTGCAGGGGTCCCCAAAATTGCGGATTTGTATTTTGAGGTCCTCTATTATTCGTGGATGACACTCTGGATGTACTCAAGAATGTCTGTGGGTAGTTTAAAAGTTGCCGTCATTTTTGCAGCTGGGACAGGGAACCATTCGTTCTAGAGACAGTAATTTCCTTTACCTGTATTGTAAATATGTGTGTGTGTGTATGTGTGTAAACATGTACACATACACACACACACAAAACATATACTGTACAAATAAATAATATTGGGAAAATTCTCTCACAAATTATCAGAAAAAAATTTAAAAAATGTGAGTCTACCCTTAAGTCCGTGCTTTATTAATAAAGCACGGACTTGAAGGTAGACGCACATTTTTAATAAATTTGTTTCTGATTATTTGTGAGAGCATTTTCCCATTATGTATTATTTATTTGTATGTGTTTTATGTGTGTGTGTGTGTGTCTACACACACACACACACATACTATATACAATACAGGTAAAAGAAATAATTGTCCTAAGGGCAAACTCATAAAGGGAATATACATTTTTTGGTACACAAGTAAAAAATGTACCCCCCCCCCCCGGTCAGCAAATGTTATTCATTGATTTGGTGATTCACGGCCATTTTGAGAACCTAACCCCCGTGAATTTGGGGGGCCCCTGTACTGTATAATATTTCCTACAGATTTGATTTGATTGTTCACTCCTTGGACATCATCACTACCCAGGTTTAACCCCACTATGGTTATTAATCCATTTGTTTTTCTTGACATTGTGATAAACAAGATAATAGCCAAGTTTCTCAAAATTTTATTCATATTTTGTTTATTCACTTCAGGTGGCTTGGCTGTAGCTGTGCCTGGTGAGCTGCGTGGCTACTATCAACTGTATGAGAGATTTGGTGGCAAAATTCCCTGGGCTGATCTGATAGATCCCACAATTAAGCTGTGTGAAGAAGGCCACAGAGTTAACTGGCACATGGCAAGGGCACTGAAGTTTAATGCAAAGGCTATCAAGAACGAACCAAGCATGAGGTGTGGGGATGGAACTTTTATTGGCATTTAAGTTGATACTAGTGATGCAACGAGTTAATTTTTTGGGTGATTAATTCAGTTTCTGTGTATGGATGTATACAGTATGTGTACACTAAGTAAGGTTCTTCACCAAATTACCTTATGAACTGACAAACCTAAAATTCAGATCTTTTTTTAACTCTCTAAGGGTGACATATGAGGAGAAAGCTATTCAATTTGTGCTTTGAGATAAGTAGCTTTCAAATGACTTTTTTTTCAGTCTGATTTTGTACTAATATAGTGTGTTGAGTCTAGGTATTAAGGTACAGTAAACCCTTGGGATAACAAACTAATTAGGGGAAGACCACAGTTGCTAAAACCGAAAATCTATTAATTATTTTTAACTAAAGGGGGAGGGAGGGAGGTGACAAGGATTTGAAATACTGTACCAGACATTTTAAAATAAGAGATTTTATTACTTAATATTGCATAAATTTGAAATACATTCCTAGTAACGAAATACTTTACATTAATCTTCCATTAATGCTTAAGGTATGTTCTTAATATCACTAATTATATTAACAGTTATGTTCCTCAGCCTTCCCTTATAAACTTAGCAGATAATGTACACAGTTACGCTTCTGTTTAATACTTCAACTAATATTTTTATTACTGTATTTTTATTTCCAGTGTTTTTATTAACCCTGACACTAAAGATGTGTATCAAGAGGGTGACATCCTCAAGAGGCCACAACTATCTGAGACTCTGCGAGTAATTCAGAATGACCCTGATGCTCTTTACACAGGTCAATTGGCTTACAAACTAGCTCAAGATATCCAAAGCTTTGGTGGCATTATCACAGCAGAAGATTTACGCAGATATACGTGAGTAATGACGATACTTGACAGTTATGTGTGAAAGAAGTTTTCTGTTTGAATGTTCTGTTCTTGGAACCTGGAATTTTTTCCCTATTCATGCTTTTGCAATATTTTAAGAATGATTTAATAAATTTGTTTCAGACTTGAGCAGGAAGTGCTGCAGAATCTTAATGGCTACTCTAGGAATTATTCTTCTCTGTTATTGAGAAGCTTTTAAGGTTGTTACAGTTCTTCTGTCAATAATGGACTTTTCAATCTTTGACTGCCGCAGGGTATTGCAAACCTGCTCTGTCAATTAAGAGGGTACTTTGAAGTCCTACATATAAAGCCTAGTTCCCACTTTATATAAATGGGTGGATGATAGGATGGGCATCAAGCTGTAAAACTTGCTTCAAATACATGATGGTTGAATGTGCTGTAAATTTGGAAGTGTTCCAGATAAAGTTTTTTTCTAAAACAATGCCATTAATTGAGAGTTGCCGGTCGATGGAATGTTGGATAAAAGAGGTTCAACCTGTAGTAGCTTAGTAAATACAGTTCAAGAAACACAGAAAGATGTAGATAGATGGAATACGACTATTGTTATAAAGTGGTTGGATATTTGGCATCTTTATTACAAGCTCTCTATGAATTGTTGTAAAAAAAATTATATTTGAAGGTTTTTGACACTAAATATTGTTTATGTACTAATTAAAATATCTTGTGGTTTTAGACCAGTTTGGAAAGATGCAGTGAATGTGAGTATTGAGCAGGGTGACTACACATTATACTCTGTTCCACCGCCTGGCTCTGGTCTCATTGTGGGGTTCATTCTCAACATTATGGATGAGTATAAACTCACTCCTGATAGCATGAATGAGAAAAATATTATTCTAACACACCAGCGGCTTACTGAGGCCATGAAGTGGGCTTATGCTAAGAGGACAGAATTAGGAGATGCTGACTTTGTCGACATGACTGAAGTAAGATACTGCACCATCTTGATAATGTTTTACCATAATTATATTTAAATCATTTTATAAAAAAAATATATATACACTATATACAATATATACAGTACCCTATAACTCTTGCAGAAAAAAAGCTTGAAAGAGAGAAAGCAATTTGTATTTGTCTATTGTCATGAATTTGGAGATAATATCTTTTAAGACAGCACTGAGCAGGGTTTTTAATACAGTACTGTACTATTAGTATATTTAGGTCAAATGTAATTATTATTATAAATACCGGGTAATTGTATTTGTAGTTACTTACACTGGGAGTGATATTCGGCTTTAGAATTTGTATTTTGACATTAAAACTGTTGACATGAAATGTTACTGATATACAATAGTTCAATTTTAATAACTGATATTTTTCTCTTATAGCTCACACGGAACTTGACTTCTGATGACTTTGCCAAAAGTATTCGCAATCAAATTATGGATAACTATACTTTCCAAGATCCTGAACATTATGGTGCCATTACCTCTGTACAGGATAATCATGGCACTGCCCACTTTTCTCTTCTTGCTCCTAATGGTGATGCAGTATCTGTTACCAGCACTGTCAACTTATAGTAAGATTTTTAAACATACGAGTTTTTAGTTAAGTTA
Organism: Homarus americanus; assembly: GCF_018991925.1. Taxonomy (NCBI): domain Eukaryota; kingdom Metazoa; phylum Arthropoda; class Malacostraca; order Decapoda; family Nephropidae; genus Homarus; species Homarus americanus. Next base: position 774,066 of record NW_024755595.1, read on the forward strand.
CAATTAGTATAAAATTTTTCCATAATTATCTGCCCTACCAATTCTTTCAGGGTAGCTATCTTCTTTTTGATGTCATCATCTGTAATTGCTATCCCTTTTTACTGTAATTAATTTTCCACCCCTGAGGTATGCATTCTTCTAGGTATTGGTATGCTATCCATTGTCTCTCATGTGAACACTGATGCAAATTATACATTTATGGCATCTGTTGTCCATTTATCATTCTCCAGAGTCATGTTGTTTTGCCCTTTAGATAGCCAACAAGGTCTTTGGTTTTCATTATGCCCCCAATGTATGCATAAAATGACTTAGGATATTAATATTTTATGGAAAACGACATAAACAGGAGCTTGATGATGTACAGTATAGTGGATACCCCTGTATTACATTATTTATTTTGACACGGTATTTATTGAAGGTCATGTCATTCAAAGGGTAGGTTTTTAGAGACTGAAAATGGAACGTATTCACAGATTTTGCTATTCGTAAGGGTTTCTGGAGACCTATGCGTATTCAAATAATAATATAAGTCGTAAGTGTACATTAGTTAGCCTATCCACGCTGGTTATAAAGTGGGGTTTCAGAATCAATTCCTCATCTCTTTTCCTTCAGTTTTGGTGCTGGGATCAGATCATTGCAGACCGGTATTGTGCTCAACGATGAGATGGATGATTTCTCGGCTCCTAACATCACCAGTTTCTTTGGCATTCCTCCATCACCAGCAAATTTCATCAGACCTGGTGAGCAGAAGTGTCTAACCTCATAGGGTTGAAATATATCGCTCTATCTTTTCATCCGGCCAAGTCACCAATGAGCTACTGGTAACACTAAAGGAAATATGTTTTACCTTTGACTGTTACAAGTGACTATAATGTAATATAATTTATATCCAATATTATGGGCAACTACTTTTTTCTTTCTCTCTTAGGGAAGCGACCCTTGTCTTCTATGTGCCCAGTTGTGTTAGTAGATAAAAATGGGGATGTCCGCTTAGTCGTTGGTGCTGCAGGAGGAACGAAGATCTCCTCGGCAGTGGCGTGGGTTTCAATCCGCAACTTGTGGTTGGGAAACAACATAAAAGAAGCTGTTGATGCACGCAGAATCCACCACCAACTATTTCCCATGGAACTTAATTATGAGGATGGAACTTTGTCTGTAAGTATGTTAAGTTGCATAGCTTGTCAGTAAGGAATTGAACCAGCGATCCTATTTTATGATGTCGGGTGAATGGTCCTTTACTATATTATCCAGTCTTATCGCTCTGTTTACTACGTAGTGGTGAAAATAGCATTAAGGTTTCAACACCACAGCTACTTCTAATACACACATCTGGATCCCATGACTCTGCAAGGAAACAGCTTGTGAATGATATGGATATTGCCATCTGTCCTGTGTCACTGTTCACAAGATTTATCAGTAACGTAAGTTTTCACCCACCTCATGTTCGGAGGTTATATTCAAGACATATATATATACTGTATATATATATATATATATATATATATATATATATATATATATATATCCTTGTCACTTTGATTTCTGTATTATATTTTACCCTTCAGGACTAAAAATTTGCACACTTTTTCCATGCAACATAAACTAATGCCCAGGAAAATATATACAGATTCAGGTGGACAGCAGAGGCAGGACTGTTGAAAGTGTAGAGAACTGAAAAGTCAGTGTTGATTTATACCGAGGGTTTACGGGTTGCTGAGAATCCCATAAATTAGAGGGTAACGTTCATATCTCTCACGTGAGAAGGGCATTTTCAGAGTGACCCTAACAAACATCGCAGGTTTTCCGAAGTCCGGTTTCCTCCTGTATTAACACTGGATAGACCAACTGCCCAAATGATTAATAAGCTGATAAGTGGTGAAAGTTATAAAAAATAACTGAAAATAAAAAGCCCAGATGTGCAAATTAAGCTATTACGTATAAGCAGAAAAAATTAAGCAATGACATGTACTCTCTATAAATCTTTTACAGGTACTGGTAAAATTATGAATAATCCAACTTACCAACTTGAAGTTTAGTTTAGCTGTCAGTCTAATAGGTCTCCATCATCAGGTATTTAGTGTAGGACTTCTGCACTGCACACATAAAACACTGTAAGAGGTTAAAATTAACCAGAATGATTACTTCAGAACTCGGTAATCAGATTATCTGTTCTTTTACAGGAAATTGTTGATGGTCTACAGGCAATTGGCCACAAGACGAAACAATTTGGTGTAGGAGGGTCTGTGATTTGTGCCATTGCCCGTGAACAAGATGGAAAAATTTACGCAAACTCCGATTTTAGAAAATCTGGCGAAGTTGATGGGTTTTAAGTACTGTATAGAGTACAGAAAAATTGTAATTGTGTTCAAGTTCTAAAGCATGTACAGTAAAAATAAATTATGACAATTACTTTTCTCATGATCAATTAATGACTGTACAGTACAGATTTTTGGTACTGTACAGTATTAATATATATATATACAGAATACTTTATATATATATTATGTTATATTCTCTGTATATATAATTCTTGTATTCTACACAGTACCCTTTACTTGTAAAACATTTTTAACGCTGATTTTAAGACTTGGGCTTGAAGTACTGTATGAGAATTGTTTTAAATTATGTAACACATTACAAATTACTACTTAATGGTTAACTCAGTTGCTGGGGGCATGACACATAATTCATGTCCTCCACCATTTATGGTGTACTGTACATATAACTTCTACTTCCTGAGTTTTCTTCATTGTTTACACCATCATCATGATTTTTAAACGAACATTTCCAAATTATTTCATGCATGCACTTTTTATGATTTTTTAAAAATATATTTTAAATTAAATTATTTAGTATTTAACTACAGTATAGTAATTACATAAAGGAAAGGTTAAAGAGAATTACCTTACATAGATTGTAGCAATATCCTTGAAGGTATCTGGAGGTGACCTTTTGAAGACATCCTCTTTGGACTAATAACCTTGGAAGACAACTTGTGAGAGATGTCCTCATCTGTGTAATACAGAACTGATTATTATTTGAATAACCTGTTAAGCCACAAACACATTCAGTCAAAATCCAAGACTCATATCCTAAAGCCATTATTTTAACAAACAGGTCCAGTACAGTGCTCAGTTTCTATGAACTATTATGCTGTATAATAGAGAGAAGTGGTAGATGAGGGTTTTATATAACCCCTTCACTAATACCAGACAATTTTATTCATCAGAGAGGGACCTTCTTACATAAGGGGTTAAGGATACTTTATAAAGCCAGAAAAAGTGCTATGACCATATTAAATTGTATTTCCCTCTAATTTCAAAATTCTTTTCCCTATTTCATTATGGGACAATTTATCCTCAATTAGTGTGAGAATGTTAGCTATTATATATGGATCATGAATATTTATTTTTTCATCAATATTTTTTATAATCCCCCCCTCCCAATAAATGTGCCCTGTAATCAAATATGTACTATACTTTTGTCGACATGACTTATTTAATCAAATGGGTCAATTTATAGCTGCCGTCAATTTTAATTTGAACAAATTGTGATACTGTACTGTATACAGTACTGGAAAACATGTTATTCTTTAATCTGTGGAATGTGATTACCTTTGGAGAAAATGAGCAGTTCTCACACAGTCTGACTTCTCTGAACTAATGAGGTTTTACAGTATCTTGAAATCACTGTAAATATGTATTGTACCTGTATATTGTACAATAATTAATTAATAAATAAAGTTAAATGAAAGTAAAGGATTGTTTTTTTTGGTCTTTCTCATAGATGCTGTGAAGGTAATAAACCCTTAAAGGAGACCGGCTTCAATATGATCTTGGGTAGATCAAAATATTGTCACCATGTTATCTACTCTGTGCAGTTTGTTACCCTAAGGCTGCGTTCACACCAAATGAGTCGAGTCAAGTCATATAGAGTCTCGACTCGTGACTCAACATTCAAGGGGACTTATTTTATTTGTAATTTTACAGAAACCATTCACACCAGGAAAACATAAATGAGTCAAAATGGACTTCGAGTCAAATGGCTGATGACTCGACTCGACTTGTTTGGTGTGAACGCAGACACATCATTATGGAATATGTAGAGGGATTGGTTTATACTGCATAGGAGAGATGGGGACTTGCATGGCCAAAAGAACCCATGCTTTTTTAATATAGGACTCACATATGCTAGTTTGCAGTCAGTAGGGATCTTTTGTTTGACCATACTTTTTAGAAAAGTTTTAAGGGCCTGTGAGAGATCATACACTGGGAATCACAGTGTCAGGGCTTTCCTTAACCTTAGATGATTTAGCTCTACTACACTCTTCTGATAACTCATACACCACAGTGCTATACCAAACTGCTTATACTCAAAGGCAGTTCTACTACTTTGTTGTGATCTGAGTCTACATGAGCACCATCTTCAAGTCTCAGCTCTGATACACCCACATGTCCTTAATTTTGATTTTGTAAAACAGAAAAATTGGGCTTTGAATCTGGGCTTTGGTTGGTATTCACCTCTGGGACTCTCTTTTGACCTACTGTACTTAGTTTTGTTTCAGATCCTTAGGAAACATCTCTCGTCCTGTTCATCATTAGTAATGACTGATCTCTTGAAACTCTAGGATTAAGTCTTTTTAGCCTTTAAATGTAATGATCGAAATTTCTGTTCCGAGCTTCATCCTTCTTGAGGGTAATAGTTGGAAATTGCATAATTTTAAAAACATTTACCCTCAGCTCTCATGAATTACAATTTTCTCTGAATCTTCTTGAAGTATCTAGACTCTGGTATGTGATGCCCTCTGCTGGAGTCAGTGGTAAACAGACACAAGAACAATGATAGCTTCAGTCGCTCTCAAGAGAATGCCATATATTAAGACTCGACCATCTAAAGGAATTTTCTTTGCTTTGAGCAATATTTACGATGTGATATAATTTTACTCAAAATTTCGTGACTTAGTGTGTGCATTAGCCTTGCATGCATGTTCCTATCTTTCCCTAATATTCTGAGAGAGGGGAATGAAAAAAAAAAAATCATACCAAGGTTTTCCCGAAGACCTTGATTCAGAACGGAATATCATCTGCTTGTTTTCATGGCGTTATAGTAAGGCCTAGTGCACAGTTTTTTTTTATTAACTGTGTTTGACAGTGACATTGAACAAGATATGATTCTGGACACATGGAAAAATAATGTCATTCCTAACTCCAAAGAAATTTTTACTATCTTCCACGGCATTCTGAGCAAAATGTACATTCTATTATCAAAATTGTAAATGTTAAAGCACAATTATTTTTACCAGCAAGACTTAAGACCTATAGTTGATAAAGTCCCTAATAATCTTCAAATGGTACAATTTACTTACGGGTATCAATAAACAATCACTGTGGAAGTGATTCTTTGAGAAAATTCAGGAATTCTACTTCCTTTCTATTTTTAAAATCATTGAATCCAGTTATGGTGGTATATTTACATGTAGGGTATATGAACGTTATCATAAATGGTACTGTATATTAAAATAATTATTTTTCAGTAGAGGCGTGAAAATAAAAAGAAAATACAGCTGGATAAGCAATTTTGTGTAATTTTTGTGGTCCGAGTTACTTTAGTCACTTAAAACAAAAAAATAGATTAAAGTAAAATAATTATACTAAAAGTTCTATGCAAGATCTATCAACAGATACAATTTATATTAGAAAATTAGAGAGGACGTTTTTTAATTGGTACATCCTCTATGACAGCGAGACCCTTTCAATACTCATGAGTGGGACTCGGGTCACTACATGGTACAGTAGCCAGAACACACTTCCTGATACTGTATTGTATCATGACAACTGTACCAACTTACAAACTTCTTCAGTACAGTACACACAGCAAATACAGTATGCCCAAATTTTTATTTTTATTACTGTATTGGATCAGTTTAAAGTCAATCTATGGTACATGACTTGGTAAATAATATGTAGTGATCACATTGAATGAATGTACTTATAAATTCAATTTTTTTTCTACATCTTCAACTTACACAAATGGTAGTCTCAGTGTGTGGCATTAAGTTTACCAGACCTGGTTGTCATTGCACCACTTCTAGTGGAACCAACTGCTACAGTGTTGTCTGTACTAGAACAGAGGGCCAATGCGCTGTGCCTCGTGCTCCTGGCAAACATCCATTCCTTCACTGATGATACATTGGAGGTAGATCATCCCCAGGACCAACCTCTGGCGTTGAGTTTTTAAGATACTTCCTTCCACACGTTCCATTACCTGTTCAGCATGTTTCATACAAAAACTTGTTTTCTCTGTCATGGCATCCTTTAGCTCTGGGTTGAGGTCAGACTCTTCTATGTATGAAGGAATTGTATCGTAGTTCATTGAGAGGTCCGACTTCATCTTAAAAGAGGAATAAAAAGCTACTGTACTTACACACTACAGTATGTACAGTATAATGAGAAGACAATTATATTTCACATAACATAATGGGCAAATAGTAAGACTTCACCTATTATATATATATATATATATATATATATATATATATATATATATATATATATATATATATATATATATATATATATATATATATATATATATATATATATATATATATATATATATATATATATATATATATATATATATATATATATATATATATATATATATATATATATATATATATATATATATATATATATATATATATATATATATATATATATATATATATATATATATATATATATATATATATATATATATATATATATATATATATATATATATATATATATATATATATATATATATATATATATATATATATATATATATATATATATATATATATATATATATATATATATATATATATATATATATATATATATATATATATATATATATATATATGCTGATAACCACAAGGAGGAAACCGGGGACAGGGAAACCTGTGGTGTTTGGTAGTGAGGGTCACACTGGATAACACCCTTCTCACGTGTGTCCGGGCCGAGGCTCGAACCCTTTACATATTGGTGGAAGTTATGCGTGTTACCGGTGTACCACCAGTATTAAGGAGAAACAGTCAGTATTTACTTAATATACTGTAATAGGGAGACTAAGTCTGATTTCACCTCACATACTACAGTACAATAGTCAACTGCAACTAATAAATGAAAAAAAACAAAATATTGTAAAAGCTTCATCTTATGCTTATATGAAAAAGGTATCATAGGCTACAATTTCCATATGACAGGATACAGTACTGATAGAACACATTAAATATATTGATAGTTCTCAGGGTTAGGCTTTATCTTATGTGCGAGAGCTGTAATCAATGTAATGCAGGTTCAGTATTAAAAGTGTAAAATTTGGAAAAAAATGGAATATTAAATACTATTTTTAGCAGTAAGTTTTCAGCAAGGCAATTTTTTTTCTTTTTTGCTAACTTGACTTTGTCTTTACTGAGATTTTCTCTTCTAACTCAAATCAATCCTAATCAAGGTATTGCTGGTAAGATCAACAACACTTCAGGGATTTATAGTTAGAAATTGTAAGTAACTTTTAAATCTGTTTAATTTGATTAAAGAATCTATAAATTACTGTACACAATAAAATATCAGGACTTACCAGGTAACTACAGTACAGTACGTACATATCTGTGACTATTTCCTATTACTGTACCAGCACTTACCAAATTCAATCCCTGGAGGTTACACAACATTGTTTCCTCACGTGCTGGTTGTGAGGCCTTAATTATGCGCTGAAAAATATTAAAGAGCAATATATGAATAAAAATAAATAAACCGAGATGCTTCATAAACTGATATGTCAACTTTATCATTAATAATTAATGAGTATGATATATATATATATATATATATATATATATATATATATATATATATATATATATATATATATATATATATATATATATATATATATATATATATATATATATATATATATATATATATAGAACTGTACTGTATATGTACTAACCCGTTTTTTGCGAAGTATAATATCCCTGACAAAAGGATGACTGGTTTTCTGTAGAATAGGGAAAAAATTAACAGTCATAACTTGGGGCCTGAACCATAAATTCCATTTATAACTGGGAAGAATTAAGCAACTTATGGAGTGAATAAATAGGTTTGTGTCAGCCCTTTAAATAGGGGGCAAACTTTGGAGCCAGTTGTTATATGTTTTGCTACTGTATACAGCGCACTATAAGCTCTACAATTCCCAAAGGCTATAAAGCAGGCCTTAGTCTCAGCCTTTCTCAGTTCTCAGCTCAGACCAGCATCCTTGGGGAGAGAGGAATCTTAGTCGCCTAATCTATGCTGAATATAAAATGAGATTGTGGGATCAATCCTAAATTTATAGTGACAGGCACAATGGATTAAGCAACCCATTTCCTCAAGCAAGTTAATATACAGTAGATGTGAAGTTAGAGACATGAATTACCAGTAACAGTGCAACTCATACTCTTTACCCCAGGAACCAGAATAAAGAACAATAAAGGCTCCCTGGTGCCTTATGGTACAATGCCTTAGAGGACCATTTGGATAACTAAAGATGAAAATTCTCTGTAATGTCAATATTCTAACCCCAGAGGAATGACTTTACAGAAACATCCCACAGGAAGGCTATGAGAAGAAGTAACTCCCAGTGTCATGTAAGGGAGAGATGGGTGAGTTCAATAGCCTTCACCATGAAATTGGAGAGGCATAAAGGCTTACTGAATATATATTTATAATCATCATTATTACTACTACTGTATAACCATTATTATTATTATTATTATTATGTATTATCACAATTATTATTATTATCATCATTATCCTGTATACTTGTATACACAGCTCCATGTAGTAACTTACCTTAATATTCTTCTCACAAATAACTGCAATGTCATATGTTTTCTTCTCCAGCCTCACAGCTGTGTCAAACCCGAGGCAACTCTTCATCGCCTAAAATATACAGTACTGTACAGTAGTATATATAATTAAACAAAATTACAAGGACATACGAGTGTGAGAGATAAACATACTGTACTTCTTCACCATGGACCCTAAAATCCTTCATTGTTCAACATGGAACATAGCTGTACCTATATCTCCATCATGCTAGAGTACCAAAAAATTATAATTTGATCTATAATACAGTAAAACATCGGTAAATCATTATTCAGAGCACAAAACACTGAGAATGGTACAAAATATTTTAAACAGTGATGTTATGATTATTATTTGAAATAATTTAATCTTAAGCATTAGAAAGACCAATGGAATGCTTATGAAGCATCAATTTTAAAATTTGGCCAAAACCACAAGGTTTACAACACGATCACAAGCCATCAATGTAAGGTTTTTCAAATTATTTGGCGTTTCATATCTTTACATTTCAATAAGTTGAAGTAAAACAAAAATACTGTTTTTGCCGACAACACCTAATGATTGCCAGTGAAAATGGCAGAGTAATTGTTGAGTTAAATGAATCTAATCATATTAACACTACAACTGATGAGGCTATCGACTTTAGAGGTGCCTCAGTATTAATATAGTACTAATGATAAGTTATTACAGCAAAGTCTAGATAGTCGTCCTCAGTGGTCCAGAGGTCAAGGCCGTGGATAGGCAGGCAGATGGCTGCTCCTGCCAGAAGCAACGCGATCAACATGTTGTAGTTGGTGGTGGACTGTTTAAGTCTGTGAATGGAAAGATGTGGATAATATTAATGCCAAGGCATAATCAAACAAATAGAATGCCACATATACATACCTATATGTACGTCCATAACACCTACTTACAATACAGGTATATATACAAAAAACACACACAGATACTTTAACCCTATCACAGCAGGTTACCCTAAGCTGAATAAAATCGTCTGGCAGTAGCCAGAAAATGTCCTGGCGGTAGCCATTATAAAATGGCAAGTGCGTGACACGTGGTGAAAGGGTTAATGGTTGCCTCTCGTATTTGAGGTTGGCCGGCCCTAAAGCCACCTAGGCATAAATTTGCTTAAGGTGTAGAAGTTGTCACGCCCTGGGTTAATGAGCTGTATTAACCAGTGTCAAGAATAACCCGGGAAGACCGTACTGATTGAGCCCAGAACACACTATGCATATCAATTAATTTTTAGGTTCCTAATTACTGCTGAGTAGATGGAAGCAAATGGCATAAAGGAACTTGCTCATAGTTTCACCCTGCCCAGGGATACAGAGCCCAGGACCACTCACTTGCGAGAAGAACACACACACACACACACTCATCGCTAATCAATTGTATAAGTAACTTCCGTTCTCTTGAAGTAATAGGACTTGTCCTCACTGTTGACAGGTGTAGTAATTCATGTTCAATACAATTTTAAGTATCGCGTATTCGCGTCAGTGTTTGTAAACCAATGCACCTCCCGGTACACTATCTATACCTGTCATCAGCGATGGAGCAACTTACCAACCCTACCCTCGCCTGTTTAAAACTACTGCTTTATGAAACGACTCCTACCAGCAGGTTCTTCAGTGAAAGGTGGGGGGATTGCAACTATTTTTCTTCTTCTCACCTCTGGCTATGTGTAGAACTGAGAGTGCGCCAAGGACCTGCCGATGATAACCTCTCCTGACTGTAGCGCCGAGCTGACTGACGCACTCCCAGTCCCAGACGCTGTGAGGGTGACGGGCCGGAGGTTCAGAACTCACATGTCGAGACGGGAGTGTCTGTGTGGTGTATGTACTTTGTCAGGTCTCTATAGTCTCCAGCTTACTCGACGACACTATTAAACATACTATCTATGTGAACTTGATTTGCATGTGACACTTCAGTATATTGTTATAAAAATCATTGGGCGTACATTAGTATGACGTGACACATCAAGCCATACATAATACTAAACATATAATATAAAGTTATCAAACGTGGAAACATGAGAACAACCCTTGAAGTCGAAAGAACTTGACCAACACAGGTGCAGGTACAGATAAATTCTGGAACCAGTAGATGCCCACTATTTGCCAACAATGTGTAACAGACGTGACCGACCTAGCGAGCCGATCAGTGACGAAGAGAATTAGCCAAGGTGAAGTTACTTTTGGTTGGAATCCGATATTAAGAATCAACTTTATAGATACGGGTTTTCGTCTTTGAAACTCCAGGTCCTGGCATGCTTCCACTATCACCATACTAAGAACAAAGCCGTTTCAAACACAAGAAGAATTTAGTTGACCTTATTCTATTGTTCTCCCTTCAACAGCTGTTATGGAATAGAAGATAAATACCCAAATCCACATTTTCTCCCAGCTACAACTTGCAGCAGTTTAAAAAATAACAACAGAAAACTAACCTATATCCCTTTCTAACTATGACTTCCAGCATCTAAAAACCTACTGTTAGTAGACAAAGGCATTCCATTCCATTTTTTATTTACAGCAGCTCAAAATAATTACAAACACACGTACATCTAAGAAACTTCAAGATTCAACAGTCCATTTTATCTATGGTCTCATTATAATGTGTTGTCTATGGTAGACTCTGCTGCCATATGGCATCACAAGAATTGTGACCAAGTCCCAGGTTGCTGACCTGACTTTCTGTCTTATTTACACACAATTGCAGGGTCTCAATTGTTTTTCTTACTATTTGACAACACAACATACATACTGTATTATCATTTTTCACTCTTGATTTTTTTAATGTTCTTATATATATGGTTATTAATATTATTATTATTATTATTATTATTATTATTATTATTATTATTATTATTATTATTATTATTATTATTATTATTATTATTATTATTATTATTATTATCCTTGGTTGGTTAAATCATTGATCAGGCCTGAGCTTTCAAGCGGCCAGTTGGCTGCCTGCGGCGTGCCGCCAAAACATAGCTAGTCTATGTCGCAGTTCTAAAATTTTAAGAAGTTCTGGTGTGACTTACGTGTCTTCACTTACAGTATATCTTTCATAACTCACTGGTCACACCGGAAACTGCTTCCACGAATGAAGCAATTTGTTGTGGTGTCGTTGTCACGGAGTGATCAGCTACGCGGTACACAGGTATTTAGTTCCCCTGATCTCCCAAGGCTTCAGGCAGTGCATATAATAGTCGCTCCCCCAAGCGAACTTCCGCGTCCGTCTGTGCATGTCTGTTACGATGGCTGAAATTTAGCAAAGACTAAATTTGATCTTCATTACACGTAACGTTAGAGGAATAACTTAAGTGGTAGAAAGAGATTCATAAATGGGACCTGAGATGGCATTATAGTAGGTAAGGAACCAATTAGCGTTTGTGGCAATAAGGACTAATGAGGACACGATAAGCCCGGATACACGTGGCATCTACCATAACACTGGAGCCGGGATAAGATGATGAGCTCCTCAGGCGACCAATTCTCTGAAGGTTATAAACACTATTTGTGTGTGTGTGGTCAAATCAACGTCTGTTTACCATCACCTGTAAGCTACACATTGTATACCTGCACTACAAGCTCAAACACAATGAAGTAATAAAACGATTTTACTGATTAAAAATTGATCTCCCCATCCCTATATCTTCCCCCTGTCTTTCCTTCCCTGCACCTGTCGTTAAGGGATCTAGACTATACAGGTGATCAGTGAAGCAAGGCTATTACGCATGTCTTAGTTTTAGGTACGGTTTGTGTGAGTCACTGTGTGTGTGTGTGTGTGTGTTTCTAAGGATAGATTTCAGTAAGCAATATGGTCAAAATTTGAAGCCAAACTAACTATTTTTGTCTACGTGGACATTACACCTTAAATTTACACTATAACCGATATTTTGTGGTTTTATTAAGGGGTGAGATTGTTGACGCATATCTAAGAGTCTGGGGGACACATACATATATACTGTACAGTTCAGACGAGGTAAGATATTTCCGTAAATTTTAGTTTTAAATCCGTTATTGTTTTCATTTCACTATTAATCAACACAGTTTTGTTCTCTATCTTCATCACGCACCTTATTCTTCCCTTTACTCTGTTTTCTTTTAATTTGTATATCTAATATCAATTATTTATTTATTTATTTATTTATTTACGTCTGCTGGTTTAGACTTTCACAATTAAGTTATCATTAGTAATTAATAACCGGCCTTTGATCTGTCAAGTTTCCACCAATCAAAGTTGCTCATCTTGTGTCATGATTCTTGCCTTCCTGAATGAGTTTGGAATTACGATACATTACATAAGATACTAAACAATTTAAAACGTGTCCTTACTTTACGTGTAAATTTCTTGATTTTTTTTCCCACACATTAAGAATATGTATCAAACATTTAAGATTTTGAGTCTACAACTTTACAGTGAATGAAAGCCTTGTGTGTGTGTGTGTGTGCGTGTGTGTGTGTGTGTGTGTGTGTGAAGCCTAAATCCTTGAGATAAATGTATAGTATATAATTATCAGGTGCCCACAAGAGAGCTCAGGCTCTCAACTGGCTCATCCATGTTAATATTGTTATTATCCACTCTCTATCTGCATTTTTCTGGCTAAATAAACTGTTTCAATGTCAATATTAATATCATTATCAATATCTTTATACATTTGTGGATCTCAGTACACACATGGTTATTCATATTTATTCATATGTGCAGTAATGACTCACATGAATAATATTTGAACACCAGAGTGAAGGTCGGAACATCCTGGACTTGATGACTTAACGCTACCCATTTTTATCACCCAGCCATTCGGAGGTTCTTCCCCGCCCCTCCACGCATCAGAAAAGATTTTTTTCCCCGGGGGCAGGGGGGTTTATTCCCAGGCACAGCTCACTGACCCACATCGAGGCCCGGGGAGCGAAAAATGTAATAATTCTAATAATAATTCATAGTAATTAAAATTTGTAAAACAAAAACAAAATTTAAAATTAAATAATAAATTAATAATGATAAAATAATAATAATAATAATAATAATAATAATAATAATAATAATAATAAAGAAAAAAAGAAAGATCAAAAGTGAGAAACAATTGAGACCTGCAAATTGTGTGCAAATGGGGCAGAAAGTCAGATCAGCAACCTGGGATTTGGTCACAATTTTTGTGATACCATATAGCAGCAGGGTCTACCATTAGACAACACATTATGCTTCCAATATCTTCCCAGGCGGTAGTACCTCCCTGTTTGGTAGCTGCCTACTACTTACTACTTTCCAGGGACGTAAATTAGAAAGAGACAGACAGGGATAGATAGGCAGATAAATAGATAGATAGATATATAGACAGACAGACAGATAGATAGATAGATAGATAGATAGAAAGATAGATAAATAGATAGATATATATTTAAGCCATTTTACACATGGTTTAGTCTACGTGTCCGTCCAATACTAACACTGAGACACCAAAGTTATCAATGAATCAACCTTATCGATCTTAAAAGGAATATTACAACTATAGACAATTTTTTTTCCTATATTTGACAGAATTTTAACGATTTATTAAACAAGAATAAGTGAGGAAAGGATAAGAACGGTGTACGTGTGTTTGTCTTTTATGGTGTGTGAGTTGTAGGTAAAATTTGGACGTTCTGGGGTGGTGACGGGGACGGTGTGAGGTGTCTGGTGGTGTTCAGTAAATATAAATTAAAATTGAACCGTGAATGGAGTTGCGACGCATTTAATATATATATATATATATATATATATATATATATATATATATATATATATATATATATATATATATTACATTAAATAGGGATAATTTTCTAATAGCGATAATTTTTTATGGGGGGGGGGCACTTTTGTCGGGCTATACATGATTAGTAGATAACTATAAGTATATTGTATATATAAGTTATCATAGAAAACCTAACCTAACCTTAACCAAACCCATTAAACTATGTTTTCATTGGCTATTCATAGTTATTCAAAGTCGTACAATTTTCATGGCTGTCATTAACTAACTAACAGACACTCATTCCACACACCTCGTACTTGGTATACTTTATATAATTTGGGAGACGGTATATATAAAAGGTAACGAGTTGACACCACATACCTGGCAACTGAGGCAGGTCTGAGTCGTGACAGAGGGCTGACATGTTTAAAAGCCCGCCAGTCACCAGCACTCCAGAGTGTAGGGAGGAGCTCAGAGATCACTCCTGTGTAACTATCAAGGTAACCGCTTCCTGTTTTGAGGGGATAACTTGTTGTTTTATGATATCCAAGAAAATACAAGTCTTTGAAGTTTTGTGAAGTGGGTATATATATATATATATATATATATATATATATATATATATATATATATATATATATATATACAGTATATATATATGAGTACGTTTTTGTTTGTATTTTTAAGGGCAAATGCTTTATATTATTTTAACACGTTGTGAGGATGTATGTATATGACGTGTGAGTAAAAGATGAAAAATCTGTTAATAATTTTAAGTAGTGCAATAATTCTGAGAGACAGACGAAGGCAGTTGTGACAGACAATTACATATTATTGTAAACTAGACAGATAAAGACAGTACCACCGAAGATGATGGTGAAGACGACCCTGCTGGTGGTGGTGTGGGCGGCGTGCTTCCTGCCGGTCCACGTCAGAGGGGGCTTCTGGCCCTCCTCCAGCGACTATGTTGATTATCTCGTGAGTTCTGGCGTCTCTATTTTTCTTTCTTATAAACTCCAAAGGTGAAACATTGTTAATAACTTATACAGTGAAACCTCTATTTAACGAACTATATGGCGAGAGAAGTCCGTTATATAAAAGTTTCACTGTATGTACATTAAAAAAAATCCAGTGGCCTAGAGAGGAGGAAAAATATCTTATCATTAAGAAATAAACAGTTTACAAAGTGTGAGACGGTATAATAATAATGCACTTACCAGATACAGTACTGCCGCCTCACAACCATTCCTCCGCCAGGTCTCTGTGTGATGGACAATATGCTTCTGTTCCAGGTGGCTAAGACTTGCTACGGCCCGGACGTCGCCGTGTTCCTGGAGAATATCGGACGGGAGGTCGGTCTGAAGTGCTGGATGGAGCAATGGGTGAGTCAGAACAGCGTAGGGAAGGGGGGTGGCGAGCTACAATACTCAGGTAACAATATAATTAACTTTCACAGGTGACGCAGGTGACAGGTGTACTGCTTATCGATTCTAGATACTTTATTATGTTATATAACTAAGATAAAGGACGACATAGGTTAAATATGATGAATGCTAAATTATATGAAGTTAAATGTAAGAAAATGCTAATGTAATAGGACGTTTGATATGAGGAATGATTAAATGTCGCTTAAGTAAGGATAAACATATATTATGAACTGTATTAGGAAGTTAACTACAGGTGTAAGGGAATTAACTGTCTCTGTGTTGGGTTTCAGGATCAATGGTACGGCTGGTCAGCACCTCAAGCACAACAGAGGAGGAAAAAACGGGTTAGTAGGTGTGTCTGTCATAAAATACTGACCCTGGTGGTACACACACACACACACACACTGTTAGTTACAAAATACAGGAATATGTAGTCAAGAAATATTCAGACCAGAACAATAATATGCAGAATGACCAATACAGATACAAGCCCGGGTACAGTACAGGTACAGTACATAATAATAATATTAGTAATGATGATGATGATAATTATTTGCGTTCACGAGGAAGTTGTTATTGATGCACAGTAAAAACAGCAATTCCTTTATATTCCAGAACATCCTCAAGATGCCCGTATCCCCCACTGACAGTCTGCTCGAGTGTAACCTCAGAGGCCTCAAATTGGTAAGTGTTCCTGAAGCTATGGATAAAGTCACTGAAGGATGGTTAATGTTGTTTATAAACTGGTAAATGTTGCTAAAGTTAGGGTAAGTGGGCCCCGTAGGCCTGTCGACCTCTTCGGGACAGTGTAGATACAAGTGATCGTCAGAGTTAGAGGCGAGACCCGGTGGTAAGTGCCAGTCAAGCTAAGGAAAATATCTGTGACGGGTCTGGTAGGTTGGACGTGTTACTAAGTCACTCCACCATGTAATGATGACTCTACTATCACCTGAAATAATCTTCACTTACACACACTTATGATTTTCAGCTGAACCCAGAAACTTCTCAGATGGATTACGAGGTGGTAGAGGACTGGATTGCCGAGTTCATCACTGATCCTGAACTTCGCGCCGGCTTGCTGGAGAAATCCGAAGAATGTCGCAGCCTTGATATCCCCATGTCGAACTTTGGCTTAAAGGAGCCCTACGACCCAGTGATAAAGGGCCTGTTGGCCTTCAAGACCTACACTGATTGTATGAACGTTGGGGGAATGGCTCTGTGTATGAAGAAGGAGAGTAAGTTGGTGAAGGAGAAGCTGAAGTCCTTGTAGACTGTTGTTCTCCTTCAGGTGAGGTGAAGGTCACAAAGCTATGGTCAGGTCCTCGTCGAGTTCTGTTACGTCACACACTACAGCCGAGGCGAGATCGTTAACCTGTAATACCTCTTTTGGTTCTGTCTTGTTTCTCCCTTCAGTGTTCGTGGTGAGTGAGACACTGTAAGCTGGTCCATCATTCATTGTTTCACATCTGGAAATCACAATTACATTTCTTTAAAGTGCACACTCACTGTAGCAGCAACACATACGACGTTTCCAATTGATTTATAATATTAGCTTAGTAGTATTTCATATTATTCAAGTATGTTAAAATTATAGCATTGGCACGAATAAAGAATATGTCAGTACTTATGTGATATTACTGAACCATAACACTACATGAAGAGTGGTCCGTCTATATTTAGCCTTGTGTTCACTGTCCAATCGTTTTAAATTCTGGACAAAAATATTGTGTAACTTAATTGCCGTACAGCACAACTTGGTCCAGTACGTCCACATCAAATAAATATCTTATTTTTGTTATATTTACCTATTTTATGAAGTCAAGGATCTGACACCTTCAGTACATATAACAGAGCTATATATATCTGACGCCTTCAATATATATAACAGAGCTATATATATATATGACACCTTCAATACATATAACAGAGCTATATATATCTGACGCCTTCAATACATATAACAGAGCTATATATATAGGACACCTTCAATACATATAACAGAGCTATATATATCTGACACCTTCAGTACATATAACAGAGCTATATATATATGACGCCTTCAATACATATAACAGAGCTATATATATATGACACCTTCAATACATATAACAGAGCTATATATATATGACACCTTCAATACATATAACAGAGCTATATATATCTGACACCTTCAGTACATATAACAGAGCTATATATATATGACGCCTTCAATACATATAACAGAGCTATATATATCTGACGCCTTCAGTACATATAACAGAGCTATATATATATGACGCCTTCAATACATATAACAGAGCTATATATATATGACGCCTTCAATACATATAACAGAGCTATATATATCTGACACCTTCAGTACATATAACAGAGCTATATATATATGACACCTTCAGTACATATAACAGAGCTATATATATATGACGCCTTCAATACATATAACAGAGCTATATATATCTGACACCTTCAGTACATATAACAGAGCTATATATATATGACGCCTTCAATACATATAACAGAGCTATATATATCTGACGCCTTCAGTACATATAACAGAGCTATATATATATGACGCCTTCAATACATATAACAGAGCTATATATATATGACGCCTTCAATACATATAACAGAGCTATATATATATATGACGCCTTCAATACATATAACAGATATATATATAAACACCAGCTAAGATGAAACCTGCCACAAATACACGTTTAGAGGTGAGGCCTGCTTCACTCTCACCCTCTATAATTATTTGTTGATGAAATTTCAGTTTGGTATAGTTCATCCTTAACATTTTCTATAATGAAATTTGTTGACAGGGATAACAATAGAAAATTTTACTTGAATATGTCGCAGTCCGGTCGAGGTGTTATGATATTTATCTGTACATCGATACAATTGAAACACTACCAAAGTCTACATACTAATAAAATATCTAAATTTATATAAAGAAGAAGTCAATTGACAAGCACAAAAACAATCATTATTTACAATACAGCTGTAACGAGCGAATCTCTTCTTGATGTCAGGCGTTCGAGTTCTGGCCCGGACACACGTGGGGAGGGTTTTATCCAGTGCGACCCTCACTACTGAACATGACAGGTTTCCTCAGGGTACTACACCTCCCTCCTCTAATAACACTGGACAATAAAGGTCTTAACACATTAATAAAGAACAGACTAACTGACTGGTATTTAACTGATAACTGGTGAAGTAATAAATTAAAATGGTTGAAAATTAAGTAGAATCGATATTTATAGAGCTACTGATACTATAATAAGTAATATAAACACACACACACACACTCTCTCTGCTTCCTTATGCTCATCAATGATGCCCTAAGAGAAACCCCTGCTCGCTGGAAATATGTCGACGACTCCACCATTGGGATCAGCGTCAACAATTCTGCTCCCAACTATACCGCCCTTCAGGATTTATTGAACAGTCTCCAAAACTGGGCCACCAACAACCATGTCACCATCAACCATACCAAGACCATGGTTATGCACATCAACCTCTCCTCCGACATTGTCCCACCTCCTTCCATTACTTTAGGTCCGAACACACTCCAGGTTGTAGATTCCACGAAGCTCCTCGGCGTCACCATAGACAACAAACTAAATTGGAAACCACACGTCAGTGAAGTTGTCAAATCCTCCAGTTTCCGTCTCCACCTCCTCCGCCGACTCAAGTCCCTCGGAGTTCCTGCAACCGAACTCCTCAGTGTTTACACAACATTCATACTTCCCAAGCTCACCTATGCCTCCCCCACCTGGTCTTCCTCCCTAAATGCCACACAACGTAAACACCTAGAAAAAGTGCAAAAGAGGGCATGCAAGATTATTCTCTCCCCTTCCTATACCACATATCAAGAAGCGCTCAACACACTGACCCTTTCGACTCTCACTGACCATCACCACGACCTCATCTGCAAATTTGGTAAGAAGCTTCTACACCATCCTCGACACCGGCTCCTACTACCACCTGAGATCCCTAGCCCGAGCATTGCTGTTCGACACCACAACCGCATCCAGCCCATACGTGCACGAACTGATCGCTATAAGAACAGCCCAGTCCCAACCATTGTAAAAATAATCAATAACTTGTAATAAACCAGTGTATTCACTCCCAGTAAATACTACTTCTTGCACTGTCACTATGTTGAAATGCACTGTAGTTTGAGCTTTTCCCCATCTAGTTATTATATATCTTATTTGTATCACTTATGTTACTTGTATATTATTTATAATTCGAAACCCATTCCCCAAATATGTAACTGTATATTTTCAGCCTTTTGGCTGCCAAGCTCTTTCAATAAACCGTTAATTATTATTATTATTATTTTTTATTATTACACACACACATACATACACACACACACTCACACACACACACACTCACACACTAAACAATATCAAGCTGGACTCACTCTAAAAATAACCTAATGCTTGTACTGTACAAAAATCCTAATTATCTACCAAAACTAACTTAATCTAAGCCCTTTTAACCTTCAACATTAACTGCATACGAACAATGAAGCGATTTCATCTCGTCTAACCTCTAAGTTGACAAACAATTTAGCGTACATATGTAAGAAACTTTTAATAATATACGGCTTATATATAAAGTATTTTAGGAATTTCTATATTTTTCGACTTTTTGTTGTTGCCTTTATTGATCTAAACACAACATAGTATAATATATATTCAAACAGTTGTAAATAAAGACTCACCCATAGTTACTCTGCCGTGGGTAAGTGATGTGGGCGGTGATATGAGACTCCATGGTTACAACACTCCAGATGGTACACGTCCCAGGGTAGCAGGCGATGTCTCGAGGCAGAACCAAGAGCTGATACGTTGGCGGTGTTATAAGACTCTCGCCACAACAAAAAAATTCAGACACTAAAAGCAAATTAAGGAATAACAATAAGCAGTATAATCTCTACAAAGGCTGATTTGAGGTCAATAATATAGAGGTTAATGTTAGAGTATAATGTAACTAAATATAACTAAATTCGACATGATTCCAAACTTACCTTACATGGATAGTTCATTGGTAATAACATTCAAAAGGAAGGTAATTGTTACTAAACACATCTAGGTGTTCTCAGAAATGAATGATATCTAAATACCGAGAACTGGTTGAGGTTCCTGTCCTAGAAAATAAAAATAAATGTATGACAATAACTGACAATAGACTCACCTTCTTACCAAGTATACTGACTGAAATGAGGACAAAATAACTAATCGTTCTATGTTTGTGACACGTGACACCCAACCAACGTAGACAGTTTATAAATCAGTCAAAATCGATGGTTTTGGGTACCAGTTTGCTGTCTGTAGCTTGCATCTCTGGGTAAAAATGGTACTAAGTGATAATTCTCAGAAGAAGTCACCTGTGGGGTGGAGTAATGCAAGTTATTTATCTCAAAATACTCCTCTATAACTCCTTATCTTACATGGAAGAGCGAGTGAAAGAGGGGGAGGGAGGGGGGAGTATTTTTGCAGCACGGGAGAGATAAGGGTTGGGTAGGTGGTATGAAAGTTGGGGAGGGGGGAGGGGTAAGACTGGGGAAGGGGGAGGGGTAAGACTGGGGAAGAGCTATGGGGTAGGGTGGATGGGGAGGCCTAGGAGATGTGGAGGAAGGCTCTAAAAGTGTTGTGAAGGTGGGAGTAAGGTTATGAGAGGACGTAGGAGGAAAGAAGGAGAAGAGGATGTTAAAGAGGAAGTTTTTTATGAGATCAGATGGCGATTGGTGAGTGATAAACTAAGAAGAACTTGTTGAGGATTGGGGAAAGGAGATGGTGAGATGGGTAGTAGAGAGAGGAGAAACGGAGTGAGAGAGAGGCGTACAATACAGGTATGGATGAATGCTCAGGTGAGGTGGAAGGGTTGATTCCGGAGTTGGATACGACCTCCAGTACCACCAACCAAGTGTAAGTGTTCCCACGACTCTCTGCACACACACACGCAGTACCAGGAATTGACAGTTCCCACAAACACCAGGCAGAAAAGGGGTGGAAGATCCTTACCCCATCACCCTTATGCTCTCTCTCTCTCTCTCTCTCTCCAACGTCTTCCAAACTCTCAGAGATTTTTTGTAATTTGAGAAAGTTATCGCATGTCACGTGCGTACCACAAATTAAACATAGTAACAAAAACAAAACAAAACACAAATCACATAAAGTGCACAAGACCTTACAGATAACAGCTCACTAATAACTCATCCTGATTCCATATTTTCTTAGAATTATAAAGTTCTACAGCTTAAAATAACATCAACAAACATTAACAAACACAGTGCCTCCTAACAATGACTTACAGCAGTTCATTATTATCTACACACACACACACACACACACACCTCACAAACCTTTAAAAATTCATCAGTCGTTCTTATCTATTAGATGATACTTTCACATCTCTTTTCATCAGTATTTACAAGTTAAAGCATCTGAATGGAGAACTGTCCCTCAAGCTCGTAAAGTCTTTTAGAGGGAAGGAGTCATCTGGTGGGGAGGGAAGGCGAGGGTATAAGTAGCTCCAGTGAAGGCGTCTAGGGGACAGTGTGATTCATAACAATGAAGGTGGTGGTAGTGCTCGTCGCTGCTCTCTTCTCAGTGGTCCTGGCTGATAGTACGTAAATTCTTGACACATTTGCTATAATCCCACTACATACGTAAGTTATACCAGCGTATAATTATTATTTCTTTCACAAAAAAGTAATGTACTCCACCTTATTGTACTTATCATATTCGCCACCGTGTAAGTAAATATCACAAAAAAAATAATAACTTCTGTCATGCGACTTAACTGAAAATTTCACAAAATATCTCATTAGTCAAGTTCCAGCTACAGGTGAAAGGTGGATACTGTACCGAAATGGCGTCCAAATTGCACTGAAACTGTACGGAAATTACAGTATATTCTCCTTTGTGGATATTATCTGGCACAATTACTGTATTTCACTCCATTTTCACTTTGGCAATTATAAAACACCAATACAGGTACAGTTAAAAACACAGATACAGCTAACTAACTCAACACTTCAGCTTAGTATACAGTCGTGCCCTCTCATGGCCAACAAGAGAACTAAAACAAGGTTGACTAAATCTCTCTCTCTCTCTCTCTCTCTTATGTCCTCTCACTTTACCACCCCCGTTCCTCCCTCAGTCCCCACCCTTTCTCTATCTGTTAATCGATTACCATGTCCATTTTTCACCTCAACTAACGGTATTTCTGTTAATAGATTGCCCTCAAGATTATGTAGCCGTTGGTACATCCTGTTACCTGTTTCCGGATACGAAGATGACTTGGTAGGTGTGTCTGTTGTACTGTTGGTGATACTACTACTACTAACATTAATGATGATAATGTTACCAAGTCTACTTTTGCTGCTCCTATTATTAATATCAGTAATGTTAAGAAATATAATAATAATAATAATAATAATAATAATAATAATAATAATAATAAACAATGATATAGGTTGAAAAACTCTATTATTATTATTATTGGTGACTTTACTTGTCATTATCAACAGGCAGAATGCCCAGGACTACTGCACAAGTACCGCGCCGGATGGAACTAATGCTGACTTAGCCCACGTGGACAAATGTGGCCAGCTGGCCTCACTGTGGGATTACATACTAGCTCACGGTGAGTACACTTGGACGATCACGTGGTGAATACGTACAGAAGACCAAACAGAGGCACAGTACAGCGTAGGGGTGTCAGTGGTAAGACGCGCATCTCTTATTTGTGCCCTGGGCTCACTCCACGACCCGGGACGAATGTGGGAAGGGTGTTATCCAGTGTGACCCTCACTACCAACCATGAGAGGTTTCCTTAGGGTACAACACCTTAGTTATTGTACCGCAGTAATAACATTTTAACGACAAACTTCCTTATGACAGGGAGACTCCACGATGAACACATAACTCACCCTAATAATTTCCTTCACTCATCAATATCTTATTCCATCTGGTCTTGTAGAACCGATAGTGGACTACTGGATCGGAGGCAGAGATGACGACCAAGAGGGTGTTTACAGGTGGGAGGCCACAGGAGATCCCGTCCTTAACGAGGTGCCCTACTGGTACCCCGGTCAACCTGACGGGGGTAGACAAGAGAACTGCCTCTCCCTCTCCAAGACGGGATACTTTGCCGACGAGGATGGCTCACTGCACCAAAAATTTATCTGCCAGTTGCTGTAGGAAGAACGACTTCTCTGACCAACTACCTACAGTAGCAGTGTGGTTGTTAGCTGCTCTACCTAGTATATAAATGATTAAATAAATCTCGGAAACATAGTTGTGAAATTCCTTCGCCTAAGATATGTTTCAGTGAGTGTTAGAAAATTCAGATGTTCTATACGGCGTGCAGATGGTTAGGTGAAAGCCATGAGGCAGAAATTCATATGACATTATATAATTCAGAATAAAAACAATGAATAACAATTGTCTTCTCTCACATAACCTAACCTGACCTCAGACTTTTCCTACCCCTCCCCTCCCGCCCCCTCACACGATACCCTCCTCTTCCCCCTCACACGATACCCTCCTCTTCCTTCCCCTCACACGATACCCTTCTTTTCCTCCCCCCACACGATATCTTCCCCCTCCTCCCCCTCACCACGATACCCTCCTCTTCCTCCTCACACACGATACCTCCTCTTCCTCCCCTCACACGATATTTCTTCCTCCCCCTCACACGATACCCTCCTCTTCCTCCCCTTCACGTTCCTCTTCCTCCCTCACACGATACCCTCCTCTTTCTCCTCACAATACCCACGATACCCTCCTCTTCCTCCCTCACACATACCCTCCTCTTCCTCCCCACGATACCCTCCTCTTCCTCCCCCTCACACGATACCCTCCTCTTCCTCCCCTCTCACACGATACCCTCCTCTTCCTCCCCCACACGATACCCTCCTCTTCCTCCCTCTCACACGATACCCTCTTCTTCCTCCCCTCACACGATACCCTCCTCTTCCTCCCCCACACGACACCCTCCTCTTCCTCCCTCTCACACGATACCCTCTTCTTCCTCCCCTCACACGATACCCTCCTCTTCCTCTCACACGATACCCTCTTCTCCCTCTCACGATACCCTCCCTCTTCCTATCATCCACACGATACCCTCCTCTTCCTCCCTCTCACGATACCCTCTTCTTCCTCCCCTCACACGATACCCTCCTCTTCCTCCCCCACGATACCCTCCTCTTCCTACACGATACCCTCCTCTTCCTCCCCTCACGATACCCTCCTCTTCCTCCCCTCACACGATACCCTCCTCTTCCTCCCTCTCACACGTACCCTCCTCTTCCTCCCCACACGATACCCTCCTCTTCCTCCCTCTCACGATACCCTCTTCTTCCTCCCTCACGTACCCTCCTCTTCCTCCCCCCACGATACCCTCCTCTTCCTCCCTCTCACACGACCCTCTTCTTCTCCCTCACACGATACCTCATTTTCCTCCCTCTTTCTTTTCCTACCCTCCCTTTTCCTCCCCCACGATATCTTCCCCTCCTCCCCCACCACCCTTCTTTCCTCCCCACGATATCTTCCCCTCACCACGATACCTCCTCTTCCTCCCCCACACGATACCCTCCTCTTCCTCCCCCACGATACCCTTCTCTTCCTCCCCCACGATACCCTCCTCTTCCTCCCCTACACGATACCCTCCTTTTCCTCCCCTCACGTCTCTTTCCCTCCTCTCCTCACCACGATACCCTCCTCTTCCTCCCCCTCATACGATACCCTTCTTTTCCTCCCCTCACATACCCTCTTCCTCCTCCCCTCACACGATATCTTTCCCCTCCTCTCCCTCACCACACTACCCTCCTCTTCCTTCCCCTCACGATACCCTCCTTTTCCTCCCCCACGATATCTTCCCCTCCTCCCCCTCACCACGATACCCTCCTCTTCCTCCCCTTCACAAGATACCCTCCTTTTCCTCCCCTCACCACGATACCTTCCTCTTCCTCACACGATACCCTCCTCTTCCTCCCCCTCTGAATACCCTCCTTTTCCTCCCCTCACCTCCTCTTCCTCACGATACCCTCCTCTCCTCCCCCTCACCCACGATACCCTCCTCTTCCTCCCCCACACGATACCCTCCTCTTCCTCCCCCTCACACGATATCTTTCCCTCCTCTCCTCACCACGATACCCTCCTCTTCCTTCCCCTCACACGATACCCTTCTTTTCCTCCCCCACACGATATCTTCCCCCTCCTCCCCCTCACCACGATACCCTCCTCTTCTCCCCCTCACAAGATACCCTCCTTTTCCTCCCCTCACCACGATACCCTCCTCTTCCTCCCCTCACAAGATACCCTCCTTTTCCTCCCCCACACGATATCTTCCCCTCCTCTCCTACATACCCTTCTTTTCCTCCCCCTCACGATACCCTCCTCTTCCTCCCCTACACGATACCCTTCTTTTCCTCCCCCTCACACGATACCCTCCTCTTCCTCCCCCTTCCTCCCCCCACGATACTTCCCCCCTCCCCCTCACCACGATACCCTCCTCTTCCTCACACGATACCCTCCTTTCCTCCCCCACACGATATCTTCCCCTCTCTCCCCCTCACCACGATACCCTCCTCTTCCTCCCCCGTAGATAAAGTCACCCAGACACACACACACACGGGGCCCCATGGTGTGCGTGGTGTGTGTGTCCTTCAGTGGAGCGTCTAGTGGAGGTTATCAAGAGATATGGCTGTGCAAGTGCATTGGTTCACACCGCCCACAGCCCGAGGTCTTATACACACCTGCTTCCCTTCCTCAGGTGATAAGTACTAATTGCAGCCTGTTCGGTTAGGTTAGGTTATGTTTCTATTCATCTTTATTTAGTTTTTAATCATGAGGGATTATCATGTATGGTGATTCTTATATGGCGGGTTTTCATATTTGTATTTTTCTTGAAATTCCCCGTTTTTTTGCCTCCATCCTGGGCAGCAGCCTAGCGTCTTGCTGTAAACACACAGAACTAACGCAGGTTTATGCTAGAGTGTGTCTGTCATTGAGCGGACAAGAACCGTGAAGACTTTCTGTGTTTGTACATCACTGTCTTCAACAAAAGCATATTACAATTACCATTGCACATAGTTTACGTCAACAGCTTGACTCACACAACAGTAATATCTACCAACAACTTTTCATGTTTTACATGTAAGAGTTACCACTGGCACGGGTACTATACAGGAGGCATACGTCTGAGTTGCGACGGTTGAATTAAGAAATATAGACAGGAAGACACGTCCCCCTGTTCTTATAACTCATTATTTGCTAAGTCTTATGTGTTAGTGCATCGCCAGTAACCCTCTGATAACAGTTCCAGGAAGGTGAGGTTGATGGTGTGGGGCAGGAGAGGAGTATAGATAGGAGGGGTCGCTGGTGGTGTCGGTCAGTCAATAATCAGACATGGAGAGGAACACATCGCTGGTGACCGCCCTGCTGCTGTTGGCGTTGGGTAGTCTTGCCACAGCACAAGGTATTTTTTTTTCCAAACCCCGAAGGATTAGCTTTCTCTTTGAAGCTAAACTAACGACTGTTGGGGCAGCACGGCATTATGGCATCACCTCCGTCCGTCTATAAGAAACTTCGCATGAAGTTCTGAAAATTCAAGTCCCTCTCCAGAAAGTTAATTTACATCTAGATATAAAAACAAACTCCAAGAGGTTCACTTGGAAGGATTATAAACATACAAGATCACAACCGTAAATAAAAACCAGTTTGGCAATAATCCTATAAGTACAGCGTGGAGGAGGAAGACAAGGCGGTATTGGCTCTCCCTTATTACAGTACTGTACCACACGACGCCTCAGTGTCTGGGATGAGAGTCTACCACCACACGCGTCCCCCAAGACCTACAGCACCGTGGGAGTTATCGTTCGTGGTCAAACGTTCATATAGCCACAAAAAATCTTTGGAGTTAACATATTTCCTTGAAACTTGACAGGATTATTGGTCATGTCAGGAGCCAAAGTGACGTCAGTATTAGGCATGTCCTGATTAATACTGACAAATTGGAGGTGTAAGGTGGGAGGTGTAAAGTTGGAGAGGTTTAACATCTTGCCCTTAGGAGTGAAGACTGAGTGTGTTCAGGGTTATAACGCGTGTTTAACTTTACGTTACAGAGATCAGACGTCTGATTTTATAACAATATACTATTTTATGGGTAGGTTAGGTGAGAGAGAGAGAGAGAGAGAGAGAGGTACTCACTCACTGTGTTCTTGGTTTACAGTGGTGTGGTGTCCGGACCTATTCACATTGATCGGCAACACCGCCTGCCTCCACGTGAACCCACAGACAAAGACATGGTGAGATTATTATCATTACTACAATTTATTATTATTATTACTCTTATCATTATTATTATTACAGTTATTACCTTTATTAGTATTATCACTAAGACGCCTGTGTTGGTGCGGAGAGGAACCAGGAAATGGAGATGAATTATAATTATATTTCAGAGTTTTCTTGGCTCTTAATATGCAAGTGGAGGAGTTATTTTTTGTAACATAAACTGATATTAGTTAATAAAAAAATACAAACACCCTTTTTATGTAGGCTATATACTACTGTTTAGTCCAATACCTTTGATACAATAAATAATAAGAGGTTTATCAGTGAGTGAGTGAATCAGTCTGTCTGTCTGTTAGTTGACCGGTCTTTCAGTGATCGGTCATTCAATCAGTTAATGAGTGAGAGAATGAGTAACAGAATGGGTGAGTGAATGGGTGAGTGAGTGAGCGAGTAAGTGAGTGAGTGATTGAGTGAGTGAATGAGCCAGTGAATCAATGAAGGCTGGCATTCAGAGAGCTGTTAGACCCACATAAAATCATCTGCGTGGAGAAAATGCTCGAAATATAGTTTGTGTTTACGTTGTAGGGATGATGGAAGAGCCTACTGCCAGGGTCTTAATGACGGGAGCTTTGCGACTGACCTGGCCGTCATCGAAGACTGTGAGGTGATGAACAGCCTCTGGAACTTCATAGTTCACAAATTAAGTAAGTAACAGTACAGTACACCTCAGTTAGAACATGTAACGTTAAGCAAGGCCCAAGAAGGGTCGCCTCCTCATGCAACCAAGGCTAAGTATTTACCGATTTATATCTTCACTAACTCTAAAGGCTTCTCAGGTAAGTATAAAGGATCCTTATGGAACTTCGGAACGTGGAGAAGTGGAACAAGTTGCCAGATGACGTATTCAGTGGCTCCGGTTCGAATCCAGTTGAGATTAATTCTTTCGAACTGATTCCAATTTAAGTTGTGAAGTTGTTAGCCATGTAACCAGGGTCTGGCTGTTGGAGTGTTAGCTGGTAGGACTTAAACAATCCAAAAAAACTCAGTCATAGTGCTGCTTGGTAAAATGCATAAAACAAGTAGAAAACCTGTAATTTTGATTCTCTCATTCAGACAAGAGGATGAATTACTGGATTGGTGCCACGGATAAAGACTCGGAAGGAACGTGGCAGTGGTTGACGGGAACACATGTGCAGGGAGACGTTCCCTTCTGGTTTCCGGAGCAACCTGATGGAAGCAATATGGAGAACTGCCTGACCATCGCTGAGAACGGGTACTTCGCTGATGGAGCATGCAATCAGGAGTACGGCGTTATCTGCCAGGCACCTGTCATGACAACCTTCAGGAACCTCGAGTAACATAATAACGACAAGGACATGACAGCCTCCAGAGGTCTCAACAAAAACAATGACATGACAGCTTTCAGGAGTCTAGGCGACGTTCACATTAAATCCAATGCCAAGAACTGAAGAACTTAACTCACACACTTGAAGGATAATCAACAAGGAACTCACCACCATCAGCGGCACTGTGCCCCCCATCAGGATAAGTCACATCCAGGGGTTAGATCCTCAAATACTTCACATGTTATTTCCTTTTTATTCATGTCAACAGAACTTACAGTAAAGTCTTAAGAATAAGTGTCAACGTTATATTATTTCACCACCAACTCGGTCTCGAAGCTTCTGTGAGTCAGTTAGTTAGGGGAAGACAGTCAATAGACCTGACCTTTGAGCATCTGGTTTATATAACGATGCTCAATGGTCATACACATGAGTAAGGTTAAATTTAAGATTGGTGTAATATTTTGGGGTTTTATTGACCTTATTAATGTCCCGTCTGTCGCTATGAGTCTCGGTGTGCGGGTCTTTATTTCATTCTCTTTTTTTCTTCATTTGCTAATTTTCTCTCTCCCTCCCTCTCTCTCTCTCTCTCTCCTCTTCTTAATTATTACTTCTCATTCTCAACAATTTTATTCCTTCTCCCTACCATCTACATCTTTCTCCTTTCTCACACTTTCTTATTCTCGTCACGATGGAAGAACATATGTTTGGAAGTTGGTGTGGGAAGTGTGGTGTTGATGATGTACAAGAGGTGTTGAGTCTATCTTCCTTCTTCCTAATCCCTCCTTCCTTCCCCTTCCTCCTCCCCCTCTCGCTTCATCGCTCCATCTTTCTCCGTCTACAGATTCTCATTCAGTCTCTCAATATAATTTAGCAGGAAGTCAGTGTGGTTGATACTCGCTATGGTCTGGGATATGGTAGATGTTTATTCTCTGCTCTACACTTGTTCTACAGATCCTCACCTAGTTTCTCAGTCTCGTCTAAAATGTAATCTATGTCCTTGAAGGTCGGGGTGGGAACGGTGGTGGGGGTGACACGGAAGAAGTTCACGAGAGTCTTGTTGACGATTGGTTGGTACACCACCACCAACGTCCCCTTCGTCATCATCCTCTCAAAGATTTTCGGCGCCACCTTCAGGAGAACAAAAGAAAAGAAAAATAAGTTAGTTTCAAGAGATAATAGGGTGAAAACATTACAAAAAGTTCTTCCCCTACAGCAGATACCCACTTCACCCTTACTAATACAAAAGACCTTCGCCCACACGAGATACTCACCTTGCTCAGCTTCTCCCACCACTCTTGGGTCTCGGGTTGTCCTCGGAGGCTGGGCGGGATGTACCAGAAACAGGTGTTGACGCAAAACACTTCATCTGAGATCACGGGGCGGAACCCAGGCCGAGTTACGATCCTCTCCTGAAGGTACCTGAGGGAGGGAGTTGGTGGTTAGGAGATCAACTAAGCTATTTTTAGTCTCACTCACCACTACCTCTACTTACACCACCACTCCCTCGCACCACTCACCACCACTCCCTCGCACCACTCACCACCACTCCCCTACATCACCACCCACACCACCAACCTTTCCCTCTAACCCAACCCTCAGTCACCTCTCTCCTCTACCCACACCCACACCACCCCCTACCACCCACATCCACACCCCTCACCACCCACACACCTGGCAGCCTTGAATGCATCGTCGACCCGCTGTTCCATCTGGTCGAGGCCGTAGACACACAGTGCTAGGTACAGTTTGAGGGCGTCTGGTTTCCTCCCACACTGGATGCTCTTGTCGCCCAGGTCGTAGTTGTCGTCGTAGAATTTGTCTTGCTGGTAGAGGTAGCGAGACTTGACCGAGTTACACTTATATAGCAGGTCCTGAGAGAGAGAGAGAGAGAGAGAGAGAGAGAGAGAGAGAATTAAATATTTGTATTATTACTACAACTTCTACTACTACTAATAATAATAATGATACTGTAATAATAATAACAACAACAATAATAGTCAGTTACCATGTGTCTGGTGAGGAGTAAGGCGCACTGGAGAGGAACACACATCATCTTGTGGGCGTTCCAAGCTATTGAGTCTGCCCTGAGAGAGAAGAGATGCGAGAACTGATTAAGAAGCAAATATTTACTTATAAAAAGATTCATCTATAAACTAAACAAATGACTTTATTACCATTTTTCTCAGTCTCCCCAATAGAAAACGAGAAGAGAAGAGCAAAAGGGGGAAACATTAGAAAAAAATATATTGGATAATAAGCAAATGATTCCTGAACTTTAACCTTTAACCTTTATGACAAGGAAATGGTTCTGTGCCCTGGTGAGTCATTTAGTGACATGTTTTAGAGTTTAGGAGATATAATGGTTCATTATTATTCATTCAAAAAGTTTAGAAAATGAAGAAAATAATAAAGAGAAACACTCCAGCTACTACAGGTATATGGAATAAAACAAACCAATAGAAGAAACAACATTAAATAAGATATAAGGAAAAGGAAACAGATGATCCCTCTAATGATAAATAAACACATAAGAGGAAAGAGAGGAAATGTAAGTCTTTTTAACAATATCTAACATAAGACTTTTAAATCAACCCAAAATAAGACTTGGACGTAAACATTTGTCTTGTTCATCAATTGTTTACAGTTTTTACTTCTATAACCACGAGGATGACAGAGACGAGAGCAGGACAGTGTTAATAAACTTAGACTCACGTAAAATATCTTGTTAGTCTTACCTCTCTATACCCTTCAGTATGATCTTGTGAGTCTTGGAGAAGATGGCAGCTCCCCCTACACAAGCCTGCATAAAGACACAGGTGTGGCAATCAACGTAGGTGTGAGCATCAAAACATATTAAGTTAACTAACATGTATGACAGGTCAGTACAGTATTAGTGCCGATGAATGAGGATCAACTTTGTGCATATCTCTTCAGTGGTTTCAGAGCCTCTCAGGTGGCATAGACAGATGAATGTTTGGGCAGATGGATAAACAGACGGAGTTATGTTTGGACGGACGGATAAAAGGATGTTAAGATACGCGGATAAAAGGATGGGTGGAAGAGGAAAGAGCTATACTGATCAGACTCACATCAACGTGCAGCCACAGTTCTTCCTCCTGGCACACATCAGCTATGTCCCCGAGAGGGTCACAGCTCCCTAATACGGTACTCCCGCCCGTGGCGTTGACGAAGAAAGGGTCTCCTCCTTTCCTCCTGGCTTCCTTCACTGCCTCCTTCAGTGCCCGAGGCAGCATCCTCCCCCAGGAGTCCGTCTGCACCAGCACCACGTTATCCATCCCCAGGCCGAGTATGCTGCCGCCCTTCTTGATGGAGTAGTGACTCTGGCGGGAGGGAGGGAAGATGGTAAACCTGTCGAGGATACTGGAGACGTGAGAAGACCTCTGGCCCAGATGACTCGAGGATGTAGGATAAACACAAGGATTTGGGTGGTACAGGTTGTGTGTGTGTGTGTGCAGCAACACAGATAACATAACACAAATGTAACAAAGTTGAGTCAGGTGAAAGGTAGGTGTAGCAGTCCACCTAACTCACCTGGTCAGAGGTGAAGGCGACCAAGGGCTTCAGATTGAAGATCCCGGACTGTTTGATGTCTGGGTTCTTGTTGTGTCTCGCCAGCATCATGGCACACAGGTTACTGATGCTTCCACCTGTAATTAACACCTGTAATTAGTCGGCAGTCATTGTACCTGTAATTATTGGTATATAATGTGTTTTAAAGGAAAGGTTTGACGGTTAATTACTAACACACACACACACTCTTAGCTTACTTAGCTTATGGCAGTCCACCGAAGTCGATGACAACGTTGCTCCAGATGAGATGATTGATGAGTTATGTGTTATTCCTCTGATGCCACCGTAGATGACTATGGAGTCCAATCCTGGAGGAGCAGATCTTGTTGCATAGGTGACGGGGATGTTGTTCATTGAAAGGAATTATGCCTTGAGCCCTCTGATGTCGTTGGGCTCGTTTAGTAGCCCTCTTTTGGTTCAGTGAGGTCTCAAGTGTTTCCACTCCTTTATGGCATGTTGAGCGCCATAAGGAACGGTCTGAGGCTAGTTGGTCCAGTGAATTTGGTTGGATATTACAGCACTTATGAAGAGTTTTAGAGTGGTCCTTAGATCTCTTTTTTGGTCCTTCCGCCGAGCGGTTTCCATGTGAGAGCTTGCCATATAACATTTGTCTTGGATGCCGGTGGTCTGGCATCCTGATAACATGTCCAAGCCAGCGCAAGTGTCTTTTGGCTAGTATGGTTCAATGCTGGTCGTGTTTGAGCGACGATATAGTTCTTCACGAGTCACTCTGTCTTCCCAGGATATTCCAAAGATACGCTTAAGGCAGCTAGTGTGGAAGTTTTCCAACATTTGGATATGGCGTCTGTAGGGCGTCCAGGTTTCTGAGGCATATACTAATGTAGATATACAGACCGCTAGATAAACTGCAGTCTTTGTTCCATATTTGAGGTCATTGTTGAGAAAGACTTGTTCTCAAACGTCCAAATGCAGCTGAGGCTAAATTGATTCTGGTTTGAATTTCCATATCCAGTGAGCAGGTGGGTGTGAGAGTGCTACCAAGGTACTTAAACTGGTTTACTATTGTGATATGATCTCCAATAATGTAGATTTGTGGTGCTTCTATTGGTGGAACAATGGGCTGGACAAAAATTTCAGTCTTCTGGGTGTTAATTTGCAAACCAAGCGAGCTGTAAATACCTGAGATCACGTCAGTGCACGTTGCATAGATTCTCTGTTATGCGTCATTATTGCACAGTCATCTGCATACTGTAGTTCTATGACCTGAGTTGTGAAGTTCTTTGTTTAGGCTTCCAGACGTCTAATATTATAAAGGCTACCGTCGAGACGGTACCGTATGCCCACACCTGCATCAGGCCCAAGGGCAGTGTGTGAGTTGTGCTACAGCCAGCAAAAATATGTTAAACAACACAGGTGCCAGCACACAGCCCGGTTTTACGCCCATTTGGACACTAAATGGTTCTGACTGCACACCACCCACAAGTACCCGGGCTTGCATTCCGTCATGCATCTGGCGGAGGATGTTTCAAAATCTTGGTGGTACACTGACCCTCTCCAACATAGTCCACAAAAGTTCTTTTTCTTTTTTGTATTTATTATTATTATTATTGTTATTATTACAGTGTTGTAATATCATTATTATTTTATTTTTATTTTTCAATTTTGTATTAATGTATTCATTATAAATTTTATTTATTATGAATTATTATTATTATTACATTTTCGCCCCCCAGGCCCGATGTGGTCAGTGACCTGTGCCCGGGTGGGCTAATCCCCGTAAAAAACAAAAACTAAAACACACACTCACCAGGACAGAAGATACCGTCTCCCTCCTGCCAGCCGAACATCCTGGCCATTACCCCAACTAGGTGTGTCTCCATTAAGGTAAACACTGGCGCGAAGTCGTAGTTGATCCTGACGAAGAGAGAGAGAGAGAGAGAGAGAGAGAATTTTAGAATTATAACATCTCAGTTTACCACACACTCATTACTTAGCTTATCAACAAAATACAATAAGTTTTTCAGTTGTTCCTAGTTAGTCAGTTAACTACAAGTACTATGGGTAAAATATCACAGCCACTACCACGACTACCACCACAACCACCAGTACCAGTAGTCTGTACCACCACGACTACAATCGTCATCACAACCATTACCACCACCATAACCACCACCACTTTTACCATCACCATGACTACCCCTACCACCACCATCATCATCATCACAACCATTACCACAACCATTACCACAACCATCACCATCACCACCATGACTGCCCCTACCACCATCATCATCATCACAACCATTACCACCCCCACCACTTTCACTGTCAGAGCCAGGTCAGCGCCTCAAAGCCACGCACAATAATAAGGACACACTCAAGTAAGGCAATATGTCTCTCTCTCTCTCTCTCTCTCTCTCTCTCTCTCTCTCTTTCTGTCTCTCCTTCTCCTCCTCTCTTTCTGTCTCACGCCCTCACCCCCTTGTACCACACTACACTCACTGGTTGGTGTTGAAGGCCTCCATGAGCCAGGCTGCTGTCGTGCCCACCTCATCGACGCCGTGGTAGAAGAGCTTACGGAAATGAGGGTGTTGGGTCTTGATGCTGTAGCGGACAATCTTCTCCAGGAGCTCGCTTGACTCCTCCAGGTTAAGCCCATCCCGAGTGATGTTCAGCTGCAGGATGTTCTGAAGGAGGGGAATCACATGTAGGATAGATTTTATGATGCCCTATGCTGTTTAGGTTAAGTTAGGTTAGGTTCCTGTGGATTGAAAGCTATTTGAACTGGGTCCTTATTATTCTACAACCCTCAAAATATTCTGATAAATGGAAACATGTATGTGCATTAACCTTAAGGTCTTCCGGGTGCTTGAACTCTACCATCTTCTTGGCCTCGCTCATGCCCAGGACGAGTTCCTCTCGTTTCACAATGTCCAAAAGTTTCTGCAGTAGTTTACCCTTCAAGGCGTCATCATTGGTGCTCTTTGATAAGTGAGAGTCTTTATCTTCTTCACGGACAGTGAGTGTTATTGGGGACTTGTCCATTGTGTTGCCCGATGATACAGGTATTGAAGCTAATTGTCTACCTGGACGGATAAAGAAAGGTATTATACACACACGACGACGACACAGAACAGTTAGATTTATACTACAATTCCCTGGCACTGTAAGACTGGAACACTGAAACATTAACTCTGTATACTGAATTTAGTCAACACTGTACCAGAGTAACACTGACAAAATATAAAACTATAACACTATCACCTTAAACTGACTGCTCCGTTAGACTGTGTTGCTTGGTGAACGGCGTGAGGCTGACTGCTGGAATGAGTGGTGGTGGTGGTGGCAACAGGTTCAAATCCACGAGTCATCCTTCTATTGTTTGTGTGTGAGAGAGAGAGAGAGAGAGAGAGAGAGAGAGAGAGAGAGAGAGAGAGAGATTATGATTCTATGTAAGAAAGTCACAAATGTTTCCATAGAGAAAATAAAACAATGCCAAGGACACATAAACCCGCTTAATGGCTTCTTCAGGTAATAACTTGTATAACTTTTTCACCTACTCCATTTATATCATAATTGTCTTTTTTATTCTTCCTCTCCCTCTTTTTCCTTCTACTCCTCCCACTCTCTCCTCCACTCACTCCTTTTTCCTCTCCCGTTCTCATTTCCTTATGTCTTCTCTCCGCTCTTCCACTCTCTCTCTCTCTCTCTTCTTCTCATTCCCATTGTCTCCCCCTCCCCTCTCCGCTCCCTCCCTCACCCTTGTCAGCTGCACGATCACACGCAACTCTTAACAACAAAGCATCGCCCAGGTATTGTAATATATTAACCCAGGACGATGGAAACTGACTTAACATACATACCTACATACATACCTGCAGTCACACACCTAAACCAACTCTCTGGCTAACACAGAAGACAACATAAACAGGCTGCCGGCTCTCAGCGTCTCAGGGCAGATAAAAATACCAACTGTCTCCAAGGGGAATGGGCGATGCCTGGAGGGTGGGGAGTACGGAGTGGGAGGGAGGGAGAGGTGTGGGGGTAGGGGATGGGTGGGGGGGGGGGACTATTTTTATTTTTGTACTCTGTGAGAAACTTTGCAGCCGTGTACAGGTAAGGCAGGTAAGGAAGCACTACTGGTGAGAGAGTTGAGTATCTGTCTGTCAGTCAGTCACGTGAAGACGACGATGAAGACGTGTGGTGTAGCTCTCCTGGTGGTGGTGCTGGCGATCATGGTGTCTGCTGAAGAAGGTCTGTAAATACTGTAGAATAAAGTGACAAGACATAATCACACTGAGAATTAAAAAAAAGCTTTATCGACAAACATGAATATCCGGTACAGAAATTCTATTGTGGTATCCGTATAGTGAAATCCTCCCTATAACGGACTTCTCTCTCCCTCTCTTCATATAATCCGTTAGACGGGGATTTTCACATCTAACGGACTTTCATCTCTATATACTGTAGTTCGTTAGATGGGGGTTTCACATCTAACGAACCCTCGATATTACGGACATCATCATCACCGTTCATATCCTGGTTTACCGTCATACACCATTCCTTCAGACGATTCTACAAAACACTGCCACAAGCCTGACGCGGAACACCCCGAGCCTTGTGGTGGGGTGGTGGCTGAGGTCAAGACGTGCCCGGAGCCCTACTTCCTAATAGGTAACAGGTGCTACTGGTTCCCTGACGCCCTGAGAGAGATGTAAGTTGACACGTGTTTACCATTTACTTAAAACACTACGTAATTGTTCTTTTGTTGTTGTTAATTTTTCGCTATCACTAATTGTACCCATTTGTTAAACTGCGCTTAAATACTTGTATCTGAACTATGTATCACTGTACCTGAACAACGTGGTGTCTCCCCAGGGAGGATTCTCACGTGTACTGCGCCGTCAGGGACCCCGATGGACACACCGCTACCCTGGCTGTCCTCGACGACTGTGAGACCTTCGCCAGCGTCGCCAACTACATCGCTAATTTAAGTAAGTGAAAGAAAGAGAGAGAGAGAAAGAAAGAAAGAAAGAGAGAGAGAGAAAGAAAGAGAAAGAAAGAGAGAGAGAGAAAGAAAGAAAGAGAAAGAGAGAGAGAGAGAGAAAGAAAGAGAAAGAGAGAGAGAGAGAGAGAGAAAGAGAAAGAAAGAGAGAGAGAGACCTGTTGTGGGTTCCCAGCTCCGGTACTTGGGCCGGAGATAACGGGACGGCCTCTTCATAGCATGGACTGGAGAACTCGACACGTTTTATCTATTGTTTATCTCTCAATGAAGGTGAACTAATACCTCACTATCTCTCCCTGGAGTGCTATAACACGTCTCAC
The DNA here is from genome assembly GCF_018991925.1 of Homarus americanus. NCBI lineage: Eukaryota > Metazoa > Arthropoda > Malacostraca > Decapoda > Nephropidae > Homarus > Homarus americanus. The sequence continues at coordinate 812,682 of NW_024755595.1, forward strand.
CATCTCTTACCTGGTCATAAAGGTCTTTCATATGGCTTGACTAACTCGCTGTACACCCCCCCCCCCCCAGACATGGGGTAATCATAATCGATTACAGTTTTTGAAGTAATCGTAATCGATTACAATCAAAATGTAATCGTAATTACGATTACTTTCACGATTACAACAGTAAGTACATCCAGGTATTTCATTTCCCTTTCTTACAGTACTGTAGCTTATGATTTTCAATGCAGTCATCTACATTGGTCCTTTATATGACTCGACAAACATTCACCAGCCATATCACGTCTGTAATACTTCAGCTGATAGTAACAAAAGATCGAGTCAGAAAGACTTAGTTTAGACATTCGTGCTGGTAACCACTGATTTATGTCTAAGCAAACAGAACGAGCTCGCACGCAGACTTAGGCTAACAATTGTATCAATTAAGTGACGCTTCTAGTTTTCTTTAAGTTCAACAAAAATAATTAGTTTTAATTTCCAAATCCCTGTCCTGAGATGGAGTGACCACTAAATATTTTCTTACTGTTAGTGATGTATACTGTAATATGTACTGTACGTTTTATTTGCTTAAATTATATAATGGACACAATGGGTTTCAAAACCTTTGAGGTCTAATTCGTGTCTAAGAAAAAATTTGTGTTAAATTTAAAATTTAATATTAGAGTATTGTTGTGATAATCTACATTTACTGAAAGTGATGTCTTAAGTATATCTGAGTATGCAGTACAGTATAACATACAGTAAATTTTATCAGAGTATTAAATTACTATCATCTTATAAGTGTTTGTGGTAATAATGTTCCTAAACTTCAGTTATTTAGGTCTGATACGTTTCTGTATTTATAATTTCCATATTAATCTTATAAAAATTTAGATCTATCTATTAAAGATTTATATTTTTCTTGTCTATTAAATGGCTGCACCATTATATATAATGCATTATGTCTACCTTATTCATCTCAGAAAATATAATTTAATAGTATCAGGTTGACAAACATTACAGTAAATTGAGTTTTTGTAGTCCGTTCGTTTGTTTATGCACATTCATTTTGAAGTAATCATGCTTGTAATCATGATCATGTAATAGTAATCATAATCGTTTAAGTAAATTTTTACTGTAATAGTCATCGATCACATTACCGATGTAATCGCCCCATGTATGCCCCCCCCCCCCTCCCGGCCCCCAGAGAGACGACCTTGGTTTCTACTGCACAGTATTTGACTTTCAACCTTGTGGAAGCGCGTGGTAGTGGTTGTTGTGGCTGGTTTTGATATACAGTAGTAAGGCGTGTAGTGGGGTTATCTTTTGGTTTCAAAGTGTGAAGGAAAGTTGTGCAATTGTTGTGGTGTTTTCATGTGTTAAGCCGGCCGGCCTCTCTCTCTCTCTCTCTCTCTCTCTCTCTCTCTCTCATCCTCTACTCACCCACAGAGTCTAACAAGAGCTACTGGCTGGGCGGGACGGATTTCTTCGAGGAGGACAACTGGTTCTGGCTCAACAAGAAGAAGGTCCTAACGGGGGCGCCGTTCTGGGAACCCGGCCAGCCTGACGGAGGCTTAAAGGAGAACAACCTCATTATCAATCATCACGGCCACTTAGAGGACAGAGACCCTTCCGAACTTCACCCCTTCATCTGTCAACTTAAGTGACCTTTGACCTTAGAATAGTGAGTGTCTCCCCCTTAATACCTCAGTTTGTGCCTCATTTTCTCGTTAATATGTCATTGTAGGTACTTGAGTATACCTAAACTGACCATAAACGTCTTTCTTTACACAGGTCTCACCTCCTATGACGTCCTCTGAGCATGAATTGTGAAGGTAGGGCAGGTCAGGTCAAAGGGTCACTGATACATAATAGCATCTAGAGGTCGTCTTAAACCACCAACTTCTCAGGTCTTACAAGATTTTAAACCCTAATAAAAATTGTCATCGTAATAAGTGGTTTCTTTAATCTTTTACCAACCTGTTAAATTTTCCAACACCAAATTGGTTAGCAGAACTTGGTTGTCATTTATGTGACACTGTATCCTGCCACGATGTATAACGCTACAGCATTATTAATAGTAAAATAGCCACTGTGTGTGCATACTAAGGGGTTCTCAACCAAAGATACTTGACCGGGTCCTGGAAATACAACGAGCACCACAAGTAACACGGTCGCAAAGAAAGGTCTCAGACTCACGAAATTCGACAATTTCCTCTTCGACCTTGAAACTGCTGCCAAACGCTGATATTTACCGCCATCTGTTTGTCAACGAAATCAGCAACCATGAGAGGACTGAGCTGACTGCAGATAACGTGTGTGTCACCTTCTTAAAATACAGTTGATGTTCAAATGAGAATAAGAGAACTTTGAAACTTTATTCACTTTAGATTGAGCTCAGTAACTGTCTTCATAATAAGTGTTAGCTGTCATCATGAAGTGCATCAGCTACTACAAGATAAGCCAGCTATCGTAAACATCCTCCAGCTATTGTAAACATCACCCAGCTATCGTAAACATCACCCAGCTATCGCAAACATCACCCAGCTATCCTACAGGTCAGCTCCTAGTGCTTCCAGCTGATCCAAAACCTGTTCCATGTGTTGGTTCGTCGGGGCTGGTACACAGGTATTGATCATCCGGACGAAGTTGACCAGCCCCTTCTCCTTGACTGGCTGGTATCCGATCATCATACTGCCAGCCTTGATCATCCTAGTCTTGAGTTCTGGCGCTACCTGTGGGTGATCATACTTGGTGTAATGATAGTGTATCTTGTCTGTCCGTCTCTTTCTCACACAACTTATCCAGCATCTCCAACCCCGCCCTCACCTTGCTCAACTTCTCCCACCACTCTTGGGTCTCGGGTTGTCCTCGGAGGCTGGGCGGGATGTACCAGAAACAGGTATTGGTACACTGGCACCTGTCAAGCACCGGCCGGAACCCAGGACGAGCTAACACCTGGTCGTACAGGTACCTGAAGAAGCAACCACGAGACTTCAGGATACATTTGTGCATACATGTGGATCCAACAAACAGCTGTTGACAGGTATGTGTGAGTACAGTACATGTTATAACTGGTCACAGGCTGTCTCGTCTAGGGCTCTGGGTGACTGTATTCATATTTGGAGACTTCAATTAGTACAAGTTTATTCTTAAGTGAGTAAAGCAACACAACGGGTGAGCTTCTTACTGTGAGCTAAAGGTTTACCAACCAAGAAGGTTTGTCATCGTAGACCCGAAGACCACAATATCTACCTGGAGGCACTGAAGGCGGCGTCGACACGTCTTTCCAGCTCGTCGAGTCCGTGGAGACTCATTACAAGGTAGAGCTTGAAGGCGTCCACCTTGCGACCACACTGGAAGCTCTTGTCCCCCGTGTCGTACGACGTGTCGTAGAACTTATCTTGCTGGAACAAGTAGGAGGCGCTTGCGGAGTTGGCCTCGTGGAGCAGACCCTGAGGGTGGTGGGTGGGTAGTGAGAGTCGGAGGGTGGTGGGTGGGTAGTGAGAGTCTGAGGGTGACGGGTGGATAGTGAGAGTCTGAGGGTGGTGGGTGGGTAGTGAGAGTCTGAGGGTGGTGGGTGGGTAGTGAGAGTCTGAGGGTGGTGGGTGGATAGTGAGAGTGACGGGTGGATAGTGAGAGTCTGAGGGTGAGTCTGGGTGGGTAGTGAGAGTCTGAGGGTGGTGGGTGGGTAGTGAGAGTCTGAGGGTGGTGGGTGGGTAGTGAGAGTCTGAGGGTGACGGGTGGATAGTGAGAGTCTGAGGGTGGTGGGTGGGTAGTGAGAGTCTGAGGGTGGTGGGTGGGTAGTGAGAGTCTGAGGGTGACGGGTGGATAGTGAGAGTCTGAGGGTGGTGGGTGGGTAGTGAGAGACCGAGGGTGGTGGGTGGGTAGTGAGAGTCTGAGGGTGACGGGTGGATAGTGAGAGTCTGAGGGTGGTGGGTGGGTAGTGAGAGACTGAGGGGTGACGGTGGATAGTGAGAGACTGAGGGTGGGTGGGTAGTGAGACTGAGGGGGTGGTAGTCCCAACATAATCTGAAGAGAGTAACATGAGTGAAGCAACACTGTCCACCATCTGCCCCTGGTGACACAAAGCTCCAGTCATTGTATTGCTTACCATGTTTTACATACTCGTTAGTCTCATCTTTTTTGTTAATGACCTGTAACCTTTGCAGTATGTGAGAGACACTTGTTTATGATGATATCTTCTAGTATACGAGATAAAAAAATTTCCCTTACGCACGAAAAACATCCAACAGTCAGTTTAGTAAAGACGAACATTGGACAGACAAAACGCGGCCAGAATCGTAAACAAACATTAGAATCGTTTTTTTTTTCGTTCGTCTCGTTTCATATGTGTTAAGTGTGGCTTACCTGGTGCTTGACGATGAAGGGTGAACACTGCAGAGAGACACCGAGCATCTTGTGAGGGTTCCAAGAAATGGAGTCAGCCCTGAGGGTGATAAGACGTGGGTGTGCAGTAGACGGGAGGAGAAGTCCTACATACACATCCACCTAACTGAATTACTCGGAATAGGCAAACTGTACTCCAGGCTTTGTCAATAAATTTGTTAAACTAAACTAACTCTCCCTCCTGTCTCTCTCTCTCCCTTTTCACTCTGTCTCTCTCACGCTTTCTCTTTTTCCCTCTCTCTCTTCTCTCTCCCCTTCTCATTTTCTCTCTCCTTCCTTCTCTCGCACTTATTTCCCCTGCCTCCCCATCTCTCCCCATCACCACAGTACAGTTCGAGGTCCTTACCTGTGTATACCCTGCAGCAGGTGTGAATATGTTCTGGAGAGTATGGCCGTCCCTCCCCAACACGCCTGTAGAAGGAAGATGGTCATGGGTGATGTAGTGATGCAGCTACTTGTATACTGTAAAGGTGTAGACTATCTGGTAGCCTTAAGTGATCTGCTAATTTCTGTAGATGTTCTCTTAGCTTGCCTTGTCTGTACCTCATTTATCATCTACGGTGTTTTGGTTAAGTGTGTAGGGAAGGCAACTAAGACTCTTCTATCAATATGTTATTCAGCGTTACAAGCAGGAGGTCCATGCTAATTGCCACCCGAAGTCCAAGTCCCTTCCCCACCATTAATCCGTCGCTTTAGTTCTCCACGATCAGAAGTGACGTGTGTTTAAAGTATAAGTTTAGTCGTTTGCTGTGATGGGTTAAGTTCTGCCTACAGTTCAGGGTACAACACCAGCACATTAAATAGTTACTGATGCATCTGACACACTAGCTAAGGGACTCCTACTGTAGTGAGTCTACTCCTGCAGGTGCTTACGTCAACATGTAACCAAAGTCCTTCCTCCTCACACACGTCCGCCACCTCTTCCAGGGGATCGAATGCCCCAAACACGGTGCTTCCTGCAGTGGCATTGACGAAGAAAGGATCTCCTCCACTTCTCCTGGCTTCCTTTACCGCCTCCTTCAGCGCCTGAGGCAGCATCCTCCCCAAGGAGTCCGTCTGAACCAGCACCACGTTGTCCGTCCCCAGGCCGGCCCATGCTGCCGCCTTCTTGATGGAGTAGTGACTCTGGTGGTGATGGTAGAGGTGAGGTGATGGTGGTGATGGTGGATGTGGTGATGATTATGATGATGGTGGCGATGATCGTGATGATGATGGTAGTGGTGAGGTGGTGGTGGTGGTGATGATGATGATAGTGGTGGTGATGATAGTAGTGATGATGATAGTGGTGGTGATGATGATAGTGGTGGTGTTGGTGGTGATGATGGTAGAGGTGAGGAGGAGGTGGTGGTGATGGTGATTGTTCGTGTTCTGGGTAATAAGTTCAATATACAGGAACGAACACAAACACCTGTATAGTTTTGTAGGTTCGATTTACTGGATAAGAGATATGTACACAAGGGAAGTAGCGCTCCTCAACCTGTCTGCTGGTCAACTGCTCTATAGGCGACGTATGGCAAGTGATACATTAGCAGCTTCCATACGTCGCCAGGCACATTACTTAGGCATGTGGGACATCTTAAATACATTGCCACACGCTAATGGCTAGGCTGAATAAATAATGCATGTAAATGGAGAACAAACATAATATACGTAATAATGTACATATATATCATACAGTGATGATGGTGATGATGATGGTAGAGAGGGTGGTAGTGGTGATGATGATGGTGGTGGTGGTGGTGGTGATGATAATGATAATAATAACAATACTGTAATAACAATAACTAATAATATTAATAATAATGTTAATATTGTTTAATAATTGTAATAGTAATACTTCTCTCTCCCTCTACTCCAACATCTTAGCTCCCTCCCTCTCTCCCTTCCCTATCTCTCTCAATCTCCCTCCCATCTCTCACCATTCCTTCCCTCCCTCCTATTATCTCACCTGGTCAGAGGTCAGGATCACCAAGGGCCTAGTACTGGAGTTACCTCGCCTCTTGACCTCTGGGTGGGCGCGGTACCTGGCCAACACCAAACCGTACATGTTGCTCATACTACCTCCTGTAACAGTCATCAAATACAGTCATCAAATAAGGCCAGACTGTCATAAAATACAGCAGTACCGTCTGTAGTTAGTTATAGAATCAAGAATCCAGTAGTATTTGACAACAGAAGTGAGTTATGGGGTGCCAACAACAGAGGGGCGAGTTATGGGGTGCCAACAACAGAGGGGCGAGTTATGGGGTGCCAACATAGGGGAGAGTTATGGGGTGCCAACAAAGGAAGAGAGTAATTGGGGTGCCAACTGACCTGGGGAGAAAATGCCATCGCCCTGCTGCCAGCCAAACAGCTCCACAAGTTTAGAGATGACAAAGTGTTCTACCATGATGAAGACAGGGGCCACCTCGAACGTGTGTCTGAAAACGGGCAGAGGTGATCCTTTATAGTCGTGTGAAGAAGTCTGTGTTGCAAGTGTCTGAGGCCATAAGAACCACAGTGTTTCATGAGTCTGTGAGGCCATAAGAACCACAGTGTTTCAGGAGTCTGTGAGGCCATAAGAACCACAGTGTTACACGAGTCTGTGAGGCCATAAGAACCACAGTGTTTCATGAGTCTGTGAGGCCATAAGAACCACAGTGTTACACGAGTCTGTGAAGCCATAAGAACCACATTGTTACACGAATCTGTGAGGCCATAAGAGCCACAGGGTTACACGAGTCTGTGAGGCCATGTAATCAGATGTAAACCCCCCGGTACACCACCTTGTTTACACTACCGGGACCACCTTACTGGTTAGTGTTGAGGGCTTCAGTGAGCCAGGCACCGGTCAGAGCCACCTCGTCGATACCCGCGTACAGCTGGTTGTAGAAGTGAGGGTGTTGGGTCTTGACGCTATACTGAACCACCTTCTCCAGCACCTCCTGGGCCTCCGTCAGCGTCCTCCCCTCCCTCCTGATCTCCAGCTGTAGTAGTTTCTGGAATACAGGAATACAGTTATTTAGTATATAGGGATAAAGTCGTTTTTCGCCTGGTATTAGTGTATTATGCGCTGTAGCCTGTGGTTGAGAGAGAGAGAGAAAAAAAAAAACCTACCATTATATAACCATGATGGCGAAGGCGCGATAAAAACACACAAGTAACGTCATCTAAATCACGTCTTGCCTCCTACTGTTACACCCGCTTTGTGACGCCCCTGTTACTGTGTGTGACGTCCTTGTTGGTGTGTGTGTGAGACGCCCTTGTTGGTGTGTGTGTGAGACGCCCTTGTTGGTGTGTCAGATCATCATAATGCGTTGTCACGTCTTCAGCTGGGGGAAGATTTTAATTTACGAATATTTGAGAATTCACTTTTTTTTCGTCTAAACTTACCTAACCTAATCCGTATAAGGCAGTATGATACATTTTAACTTCATTAATTTAAGAGTTTTAAAGTATGAATTACGAATGCTAGAGAATCCAAATTGACTTCTTCTCTTAGATGAGTTAGTGAGATTAATTTCTTACATAACCAGTTAAGGGAAAATCCATCATTTTGTCTTAAAAATATGAGCCAGTAGATGTTCCCTTAGCAACACTCGAGAGAAAATTAACACGTACGAGCCTTTGAGAATTCTGATCTAGATACAATGAAACCTCCATATAACGGACTTCTCTCTATATATAATCCGTGAGATGTGGGGGGTACATATCTAAAGGACCCTCGATATAACGTACTTTTCATCTCTATATAGTTCGTTAGATGGAGGTTTCAAATCTAACGGACCCGCGATCTAATGGACTTTCTTCTCGATATAGTTCATTAAATAGAGTTTACACTGGATCAGTAAACACCAAGTTCAGTTATTTTGACACAGACGCGAGATAAGATACTGTTGGCCATATGTTGGTACACACACACACGTACACACACACGTACACACACACAGTTCTTACATCATCAAGAACCCAAAGCAGTTCACTCCACATCATTCTGTCTATTCCTTCACGCCATCCTTCTATCCCCGTCTATCATCCATCTCTATCCTATACACTGGTTTATCAATGTCCCCACCTCCCGGTCTCTCATCACAACCCTGATTAATTGCTCTCTGTCCAATAGTTCTTTTACATCCCCGTCTCGTTATTTCTGTCTGTCTTCTCTCCCCGACAGGCATTAACACATTACTGTCTACACTCTCTATAAGACTCTTCTATAACATACTTATTATAGTCATGCATATAATCACCACTAAGGAAGAAACTTGAGCCACACGTGTTCTGTTTCTCACTCCTCCTCCCCTCTAACACGTTTAGTATCCTTCACCTGGTATCCTTCCCCTAGTATCCTTCCCCTGGTATCCTTCACCTGGTATCCTTCACCTGGTATCCTTCCCCTGGTATCCTTCACCTGGTATCCTTCACCTGGTATCCTTCCCCTGGTATCCTTCCCCTGGTATCCTTCACCTGGTATCCTTCACCTGGTATCCTTCACCTGTCAGACATAAGCTATACACTCACTAGTCTCGCCATCTCTACAGTGCATCAGTTTGTCTCAGGTAAGAACAATACTCGACCATTTACCTGTAGGTGTTGTGGGTGATGGAAGTCTACCACCTTCTGCGTCTCACTCATTCCCGTCACCAGTTTCTCCCGTTCTACCACCTCCAACACCTTCTTCAGGAGTCGACCCTCTGAATCTACCACACTGGTCGAGGTAGAGTCCCTGTCAGTCATCCTGGTGGGGTGAGGCGGGGTACTGTGGTGAGTGTTCATGTAGGTGGTGCCTGAAGTAGCTGTAGAGGCTTCAGTAGTCGTGTTAGAGACGGATTTAACAGCAGCAGAAGGTGTAGTCGCCGGCGGGGTCATGACCTGATCACTAGTAATGGTGGCAGTGAGTTGGTTTAATGGTGGTGGTGTTGATAGAAGGTGGAAGTGGTGTTAGTAGTGGTGGCGAGTGGAAGTGGTGTTAGTAGTGGTGGCGAGTGGAAGTGGGGTTAGTAGTGGTGGCGAGTGGAAGTGGGGTTAGTAGTGGTGGCGAGTGGAAGTGGTGTTAGTAGTGGTGGCGAGTGGAAGTGGTGTTAGTAGTGGTGACTTCTCTACACTGCGTCGCTACCCTTCACCTCTCAGTGCACCACCACGATATACTGCCACCCGAGTCGACCACTTCATTAAACACGTGACGTCAACAGACCCCCAAAACAGACGCTGAAATCGCGTCCTGGAGGAGGTGGGGGGGGGAGGGGGGTGGAGCAGTGACGGGCCTCCCATAGTAGTGTTGGCGGCACATGAAGGAGAGTGGTTTTTGGCCAAGAAAAGAAAAGTGTGAGCAAAGTGAGAGAGAGTGTGTGTGTGTGTTTTTAATGAGATATGTTTATGCTTGTCTCGTTTGGATTAATGATGTATCTTGCTAAACCGTGATCATTATCAATGACGAGACCTGCGTGGTAAGTCATCGTCATCAAGGGGTTAAATTATCGTCCTCAAGTCGTTAAGTCATCGTCCTCAAGTCGTTAAGTCATCGTCATCAAGTCGTTAAGTCATCAAGTCGTTAAGTCATCGTCCTCAAGTCGTTAAGTCATCAAGGTAATAAAGACAGTGGCAGGGGTAGGAGTAAGGGACTGAACCAACACAGAAGTGGACTAATACCTATATATGGGTGGTAGTGATGGGGGAGGAGGTTGGGGGTAGTGATGGTGTGGGGGTAGTGGTGGGGGGTAGTGATGGTGGGGGGTAGTGATGGTGGAGGGGGTAATGAGAGACGTCTGTGTAGTAGTATGAAGGAGTTATAGATCTCTCTGTGTCTCTATCCGTCTCTTTCTCTCTCCTCTTTATATGCATAGAATACACAATGACGCTTAGCATTTTTGAGGGGATTTGGGTGAAAATGTCCTTAAGACTTTCCTCGCCGGGCGGTTGTATAATAATAGGACCGTAACGTTAACAAAACAACACGAGCGAACGTAGGCGCCTGGCGTTCGTCTCTACTGCGGAATGATACACTGACGAACGTGAGCCACCCTCTCTACATTTTATCCGCCTTTTCACTAAGAAATATACAGCATCGGTGGTTCAGTGGTAGAATTCTCGCCTGCCACGCGGGAGGCCCGGGTTCGATTCCCGGCCGATGCACGTAACTTTTGCTAATTTATTGTGGGACAGTATTTGGGGAAGGTTTAAACAAAAAAAATAGGGACGGAAATAGATTGGAATCAGACTTGATAAGATAGTGTTTGGGGAACCTGTGTAGACGTGTTCAGTGCAGTACAATACAGTATAGTATAGTACAGTACAATACAATACAATACAATACAGTACAGTACAGTACATGTATGTTATATATCAGGAGTCACGTCAACCGTAACATGCAGAGTACACACTCAGGTGTGTCGGTATACTTAATTATATCCCCAATACACCTGACAAATTCTATCCATTCTTACGTTGATGATTCTACTCTTCACTCTTCTTCACATTTTTTCCCCCTAATTCTCTAACTAGATCTGTTTCTAGAGCTGATATCATTACATCTATCAATGCGGATCTGTACAGCATCTCCGAATGGGGAGATAGAAACTTGGCTAAATTCAATAGTAATAAAACTCAGTATTTACCAATTACACTTTCCAGATTAGATGATCTCCCACCAATCACATTTCAAGACACAATCACTCTGCCAAGTTCTAAAATAGATAAACTCAGCCTCACCATTTCCTCTAATATTTCATGGAAGCCACACATCCACAACATTGCTAAAGCCACCTCCCGAAATCTGGGAATGCTGTACAGATGCCATAGCTACTACACTCCTGAGCAGTTGCTTCAAGTATATAAGGGATTCATTCGTCCTAACTTGGAGTACTGCTCTCATATCTGGGGTAGCTCTTCTTCTGTCCAACGGTTAGATAGGGTGGAATCAAAGGCATTTTGTCTTTTTAACTCTCCTCCTTTAGTTGATAATTAATCTTTCTTCCCTTTCTCTTCGCCACAATGTTGCTTCACTCTTTTTTACAGGTACTGTACTTTAACGGGCAATGTTCGGTGGATCTGGCATCCAGTGTACCGCCGGCAAGGCCGTGGGCTCGTAACACGTCTTGCCCGCGGTGCCCATCGTTTCTCTATGGATGTCGGTCACACGAGAATAACCCGTTATAGTACCTCCTTCTTTCCTCACACAGCCAAGCTGTGGAATGCTCTGCCTTTTTCTGTGTTTCCATACTCATACAATCTGTCTCACTTTAAAAAGATGGTTTCCGGCATCTTTGTGGTGTACATTAATATAGTCTTTTTCATTTCTATTTTAAATTTCTTTCTGCTCTAATTTTTTCCTCCCCTCGGCTCCATTGTGGGTCGATGACCTGTGCCCGGGTGAGCTATTCCCATATATATATATATATATATATATATATATATATATATATGCCGTCTCTTAATTTACTTAAATATCCAGGTTCTGGGCGTAACAACTAAACAAAAATGTGAAGTAAATTAAAAGGGAATAAAAATAATTAAAGTAAACCTTTAAGAATTAATTAAATATTAACACATTAAAGAGCCTCGTAGGCTGTCGCAACAAATTGATTCACCATCGAAACTTTTAAGACACAAATGATACTAAACACCGAAACATCAAAAGAATAAAAATAAAGCATTGGATTACGTCAACACTGCATAAACATATAAAAACTAACACTGAAATTAACTAACGTGAAACAACACTGAATTACTTAAATGTAACTAAGCAAATACTGATGGACATAAACAGAGACATAAATAGGTACTCACATAGATATACCACATTGGTGGCGACAGGAACAACACAAATAAATTAAGTAAGTAGAAATAACAGGTGACGAGTGTCACTCAAAGGGTGTGGACTGTATGACAAGACGACTGAACTAACTCCGTCAGTTGGTGGGTCCTATATATAAGGTCGGCTCCCGCCACGCGACCCGCCGGTGGGTCGTTTGACGATGCAGATGGTCGTTAGAGCAACAAAGAATGCTTGTTTCAATACTAAATGAAGAAATAAGATGGGCTTGAACAAATAATAACAGTTAAAACCTTAACAGCACAGGGTAAGGCGACTAGATATAATAGTAAATTTAACACATCATTACAGGAATAATATGGAACAACATGGGAGCATGTTATACCTGTATATATAAAAAAATAGAAAAATACGACACGGTCGTAACAATATATATATATATATATATATATATATATATATATATATATATATATATATATATATATATATATATATATATATATATATATATATATATAAAGTGTTTATTCACAGGGCTTGGAAAAAGTGTAGGAATTTTTATGATATTATTTTCTAAATTATTAATGAAAAAAATCTGTTTAAATCAGGATGAAGATTAAGAGTTAGAATTTTAATGAGGAGCAGCACGAGCCTCAGCGTTCTCATATTGTTGAGCTTATAATAAAAAATGAGCGAGACCGTCCCACCTGTAAAGCTCACACACTTGCTTCTGAACACGTCATCAGCGGGTGTTTATCACACTACCACTGAGCACCACCGGGAAACATTGAGTGAGTCCGCGGTAGCGTCCTCACGCACTCACAGAAAACGCTTTAGAGACGTTCAGGGACACTTGAGTTGGGGATACTTGTTTAAGATGAATTATAAGAACTACCGGACGTGCAGCACCAACACTACCGAGGCTAGATGTCCTTATAGCTGATTGTGATTCTCGCCTTACTGTTTCAAAGACACTGATGGATCTTGTTACTGAAGAGGAAGGTAAACGGGGTTGTTGACAATGAGTGACGACGACCACTTGAGTGACTTCATAGATAGACACGACTGTCGGGTGAGTGTGTGAGCTGCAGGAATTGATCCCGGTAACATGAGGGAGTTACTGTGTGGCGGAGAATCATAACAAAAAGAATAATTGAAGGTAAACTAAGCTTGTTGCAGGAGGGAGACAGTAACAGTGATTGATGGAGCACTTCCTTACACTAACAAGTGAAGCAACAATGATACTGAAAGATGAAAAAAAATAATGATCGTGTGACACTTTAGAGAAGACCAGGGTGCCTTCAAATGTTATATCTGCTTAAAGGAAAGACACAGTGTAAGGCCCCCTCACCACCCACCCACGTGTCCATTTTTGAGTCACCATCATTACGTCACTACTGAATGATACAATTAAGACAATTTAAATATATAAAAGTTGGAGCCTTTGAAAACCTTCGCCTGGGAGTGAAGCTTCTCTACCTGATCTGCCAATCAAATGAAGATCGCATCTGCTGGATCCAATACTCCGGGACACGAGGGGAACCCAATCCCCTATAAAGGACTGGAATCGACTCTGAACCTCTGTGAAGCGGATTTAATTAATTTTAAGAACGAATGCTGACACCTGTACTGTATGTATGTATGTAAGTATGTTTGTGTAGTATTTTATGCATTATTCCTTCAACTCCTTCTTTGTCACTCTCTCCTAATGTCACCATATGCACACACACACACACACACACAGGTCAACACCCACGTCTTATCCTCCAGGTTTATAAAGTCAACAAAACACTATTAACATATTAATGACCATTTTCCCTAATCCTTGAATAAATCTCCCCAATAATAGTTCCTTTCTTTAAACCTTATGATACGTTTAAACCTAAAATATATCTACAACATTGCCCATTATTAGAGATTATTTATATTTCCACTTATTCTCTGCTGTGCTTGAGAGAGAGAGAGAAAGAGTCACTAAGGAGGTCATAGATCTTGGGATATGTATGAGGTGGGACTGCGATGGGTCTATAGGGAAGTCTTAGGGTCGTCTTGAGTCTCTGTCTCTCTTTACCTGTCTCTCACCGTGGACGAAGGAGGCAGAAGGGGCGGTGTAAGGCCGGTTTTCGTGCTGCTACCTCTAGTTTATTATCCCTCCATCGCTACACAAACACACTCAGGCCCGGGTTGATCTATCTGAGGGCAAAGGCAGCAGGAACGACGGCGGGAAGCAGGCAGGTTTGGCAGATGATTGGATCTCTTCTGCGCCTGCTCCGAGTTCCAACCTGTTGTATCATGGGCGGCGCGACACACACACACACACACAAACACACACACCCACACCCACACACACGTGGGCCAGGCTGGAGGAAGAACTAGTCAGCCAGGGTGCCAACGGGAGTCCCGGAACGCTCAGCCTCCCAGTTGGTCGTCAGATACACTCACGCCCACACACTCGCTCTCACCATCCCACACCACCTCGGCCCTACTACTTGTTGATCCCGCTAGAGGTCTCCCGTTCATCATCCATATAACCTTAATTTTGTTCTTCAAGTTAGACAGTAATTATCAAGAGGTAAAATCTTTAAAGACGATGGATACTGTATTGTGTTGACGCTCAGGTAAGGATAATAAAGGTAAGAGCTCAGTGAGAGGAGGACAGTGATGGTCACGAGGGAAAGTCAACTGAGTATCAGAGACGAGGAGGTATGATAATATTGTCTTCCTTGTTGAAGTTCAAGAAAATAAAGCACTGTAAAAGATGGCTTAAAACAACGCTTCCCTTAGTTATAACACACAAATACCAAGTGAAAGTCACCATAGACAATATAGTTGACATAATCAAAGAAAACCCTCAAACAAAACTATACAGTGTTGCCAGAACAAGAAACACCCAAGAAGAATAAATGAAAGTTTAAGAAAAAAAAACAACAATTATGTTACAATTGTCTTAAAACACTCCCTAACTACCTCAAGTTTTCCCTATATAACACAAATGGAAATAACTTTCCTAGTTACTTGTGGCGAGAGAAACATACACGCTGAACCTTTTAGTAGTGAGAACTGAGTGCTTGATGAGGAACCATTATTATCTCTGAATATTTTCCTGGACATATTAAACCCCTGAAATATTTCTCTTGGACATTTATCTTACTCGGAAAAAAATAGCACTGGACATTTGTAACACCAAAAACTATTCACACTGAGCGAGTTCCTACCGCCAAGAGGTACAGTACATACAGCGGCTGTATCTGGGACAAGGCTGTGATCTGCTATAATTTATGGTACAGTATAGTGTTTTTTGTAGCGTCGTTCTCTGCTGTATTTTGTGCTGTATCCCTGTACTAAACGTGTGTCCTATACTGTATTTTGCTTATCATCTTGCTGTCAATAGTTGTATCCTGCTGTGCCAGGCTGTGTTTGTACTGTATCCTGCTGTAAACGGCTGTATTCTAACTTTATCTACTTAAAACTCCCGTATCCTGCTGTACACGAGGCATGGTTGTCCAGAGAGAGAGAGAGAGAGAGAGAGAGAGAGAGAGAGAGAGAGAGATACCACAAGGGAAATCAAGTGTCCAGCTGTTGTGAAGGCAATAGGTCACACCCCAATATTCAGCTCTGTATTCTGAACTGTTGTGTCGTGTGTGTGTGTGTGTGTGTGTGTGTGTGTGTGTGTGTGTGTGTGTGTGTGTGTGTGTGTGTGTGTGTGTGTGTGTGTGTGTGTGTGTGTGTGTGTGTGTGTGTGTGTGGATAAGTGACAAAACGGCGGCGAAAATAAATACATTCCCGAGTCTCTATTTACATATAAATCTCTTTCTGTTTATAGATACATCCGAAGAATTTCTCTATATAACACATTCAAATATTTCTGTATATCACATTCTGTATATACTGAGATAAAGAGAGAGAGAGAGAGAGAGAGTTGTTTTTATAGATAGTGAAAACAAATTTAAATACAAAAGAAATATTTGCATATAGAAAGAATTCAGAGAAATCCATATAGGAAGATTGTTAAAGAGAGGACACACACACACACACACACACACACACACACACACACACACACACACACACACACACACACACACACCCGTTGTTAATATACAGTGAGGGATCCCATGCTCTCTCTCTCTCTCTCTCTCTCTCTCTCTCTCTCTCTCTCTTCCATCCGCCTTTATCCTTATTTCCATTTCTCCATTTTCTGTTACGCATTTCTCTATCCCTAAATTGTTTGCTTTTATCGGGTATTTGTGATATCCCCTCCTCCAGGGTCCCTTGTGTGGTGGGAGGAGAAGGTGCCATCAACACCACCCAACCCAGGAACACCGGATCATTCGCCAACCGCACTGGCACTGAGAATTAAATTTACCCAGAACACGGTCATCCAGTCGATTAATATCCAGATCTGTAATTACGAGAGAGAGAGAGAAAGAGAGTGAGAGAGAGAGAAAGAGAGTGAGAGAGAGAGAGAGAGAGTTACGTAAAGGATCCATCCCTGTCCCTATTAACCTAACTCTGGGATCGAACCAAAGGCCATGCAGTACCCTCACCACCGCGGCGACCACATTACCACACTAAACATGTGCTACAGTCCCGTATGTAACAAACTAACTAATGTTTTGAGTGACTAAACACCCCGAGGTATATGTTGTGGCTGTCTGTCTGTCTGTCTGTCTGTTTGTCTGTTTGTCTGTTTGTCTGTTTGTCTGTTTCGTTGAGAATATTCAGTGAGGAACATGACTCGTAAAATGTGTCTCACCAAGTCAGTAATGAATTAATATGAAATTTCTTTTGGTTATTATTCTGTTTGTCATATTTTGTCTCTATGTGAACGACTAGCTCTCTATTATTCCCCCCTGTCTCTCTGTGTTAATTTTGTCTCTATGTGAACGACTAGCTCTCTATTATTCCCCTGTCTCTCTGTGTTATTTTGTCTCTATGTGAACGACTAGCTCTCTATTATTCCCCTCTCTCTGTGTTATTTGTCTCTATGTGAACGACTAGCTCTCTATTATTCCCCCTGTCTCTCTCTCTGTAGTTATTATTTGTCTCTATGTGAACGACTAGCTCTCTAATATTCCCCCCTGTCTCTCTGTGTTATTTTTGTCTCTATGTGAACGACTAGCTCTCTAATATTCCCCTGTCTCTCTGTGTTATTTTGTCTCTATGTGAACGACTAGCTCTCTAATATTCCCCCTGTCTCTCTGTGTTATTTTGTCTCTATGTGAACGACTAGCTCTAATATTCCCCCTCTCTCTCTGTGTTATTTTGTCTCTATGTGAACGACTAGCTCTCTAATATTCCCCCTGTCTCTCTGTGTTATTTTGTCTCTATGTGAACGACTAGCTCTCTATTATTCCCCTGTCTCTCTGTGTTATTTTGTCTCTATGTGAACGACTAGCTCTCTATTATTCCCCTGTCTCTGTGTTATTTTGTCTCTATGTGAACGACTAGCTCTCTATTATTCCCCCTGTCTCTCTGTGTTATTTTGTCTCTATGTGAACGACTAGCTCTTATTATCTGTCTCTCTGTGTTATTTGTCTCTATGTGAACGACTAGCTCTCTATTCCCTGTCTCTGTGTTATTTTGTCCCCTAGTCTGTCTCTGTGTTATTTTGTCTCTATGTGAACGACTAGCTCTCTAATATTCCCCTGTCTCTGTGTTATTTTGTCTCTATGTGAACGACTAGCTCTCTATTCTGTCTCTGTGTTACTCTGTGTACCGTACATTTCCATTCAGTTTGTTAACAGTCATGCAAATAAAAACATTCACACACACACACACACACACACACACACACACACACACACACACACACACACACACACACACACACACACACACACACACACACACACACACACACACACAAATTCAGCACAATATTTTTATCCGGAGACCGACATAACCAGACTACAGTATTAGAATTTCCGGGTTGAATAAAAAATGATGTCATATAATTCAGGACACCTACAGATACAGGTAGAAATACAGGTAAATATATTATTACAAGTGTAGGTACCTGTATATATAAAGGTAGAGATACAAGAAGAGTTACAGGTAAAAACAGAAACACAGGTAACACGTACACATATACGAACAGGCAGGTAATTAACAACACACACACACACACACACACACACACACACACACACACACACACACATTCCTGAGGACCAATGTAAAGTATATTATTTGGTAGTTTTGTTGTGAGAGCAAGAGCAGCTCAGTCACGCCAGACGTAAAATAATATCTACTACCTCTAAAACAAACAAACATACAGACACACAAACAAACAAACAAAGTGTAAACAAAGAAATAACAGAAGAAACTCGTCGCCCTTCTCAAATGTTTTCTTGGTATAAAAAAATTGTCCTCAAATGAAGAAAGTTTTCGAAGATTTCTTGTGTGTGTGTGTGTGTGTGTGTGTGTGTGTGTGTGTGTGTGTGTCCCCAATCTCCAACACTCTCAAGCCTCCTCCTCCACCTCCTCCCCCACTCTCTCCCACACCCTCCCTCCCTTATTCTTTCTTCCTCTCTCCCACATTCTCCCTCACCCTCCGACTGTACTCTGTCAGACCGACCAATCAGCCATAATTTGTTGGGTAGTTAACTGGCGGCCCTAACAGCCTCGTTGACCCGCTAATTGATCCACTTCTCATTGGTGTGTGTGTGTGTGTGTGTGTGTGTGTGTGTGTGTGTGTGTTTATGTTCGTCTGACCCAAAAGCTTTTTTGTTGTTTATTTGTTTCGCTGTAGAGAAGATTATGTTAGTTAATTTGTTTGTGTTTACTGAATATGTTACATACATACATACATACATACATACATATAGTTTCACGAACACATATTCTCTCTCTCTCTCTCTCTCTCTCTCTCTCTCTCACCTGTGTTAGATACCTACAATCGTAATTAGTATAGCACATTCTTACACTATATTTACTCTGTCTCCTCTTGCATCTTATTCCTCTTCCTCTACCTTTCTCCTCCGTTTCCTACAGCCTCCTCCTCCTCTTCTTAGTCTTCCTCCTCCTCCTCCTTCCCGTAATGGCCAGACTTTTCCCTCCCTCTTCGCTCAACTAATTATAAACTTTATTCGGACTACCACAACTCACAACCGCTCCCCTCAAAAGACACAAAAACAACCCATTTCCGCTAACAACTTTACCCAACCAATAGATAGGAGGTCAAAGGTCAAGTCCCGTCAGGTCAGGGGGGTTAATAAAAGCAATAAGATGGTGAGGGAGGGGGTTAGGTTAGGTTAGGTTAGGTTAGGTTAGGTTAGGTTAGCAAATTAACGAAATATACCAAGTGTGTACACAGGTCATTAAATAGAGAAGCAGTTTCGAGTGGCATTAGTAACGTAAATGAGTGTGTGTGTGTGTGTGTGTGTGTGTGTGTGTGTGTCTGTGTGTAGTTGCTCCATTCCTCACCATATCAACACAGGTCGTCTCACTGTTAGCTATCCTTTGATTATTTCCCGTACCTGTGTTTGTACCTGTCTGACTGCACCTGTGTTTGTACCTGTCTGACTGTACCTGTGTTTGTACCCGTATTTACGCCTGTATCTGTACTGTACCTCCATATGTATATCTGTTCTTGTAACTGAGATACGTACCTGTACCTACCTGTAATCTTTATCTCGAATTGTACCTGTAACTCTAAATGTACCTGTTCCT